>NC_061122.1:170707523-171007523 GCF_002878395.1 Capsicum annuum
CCGACATAAACCATGTGAGCAACATGGTTTATGTCGGTTATAGGATCTCCCAGTGTGTGTGTGTTTCCTTGTGTCTATGGTGAACGGTGAAGTGATTTGAAAGTGGAATTGTGAAAGTTATTCTTTCGAAAGATTTAAATGATATTTACATTATGAGAATTGATATTTTTTATGAACTGAAAGTGATTGAAAAATTATATGATGACTCACATGTGTTATTATACTTATTTCATCCTCTCATGATTATGATGATTTTCTTCGGGCTATGTGAGTCTTTCATACATACTATATATTTCTTTTACATATTTATGATGATGATGTTTATAAAACTGCATACACCCCCATATACTTGGTCCCTTTGCATGGTACTGACCCACATCTTCAGATGTGGGCTGCCTTTTCTTCGACTATAGGTTCAGGTGCTTAGTTTTTGGTTCGACAGTGATTCTTCGGGCACGTTGTTCTACATCTTCTGTTGTGGTAAGTCCTCTTGTTCCAAGGATGTGATGTCTGATGTTGGTTTCACAGAATTGTTTACATTTGATAACTGAGTATAAGTCAGTTGGGACATGTCTCAATGGCTCGCTGGTTTTATTGATATTCTTAGAGGCTTGTCAGACTAGTATAGATGTTGGGAGTTCACTAATAATTCATATTTTGTTATCTTTCTAAAATTCTTTTATTCTTGGATGATTACTCTGTTGATATTAGAGGGTTATTTATGGAAACCCCATTAATTTATGTTGAACTGAATGAAAATGGCTCAAAGGGTTAACTTGGGGCTACTCATAGCGTCAAGCACCGTGTGACGCTCTGGGACCCATTTTCTGGGGCGTTACATTAGATTAGCAGATTCATCAATTGTGGACCAAGGATGTAGCTTCTGTTAAGGCTCTATGGCAGAACCAAAAAGTGGAAGAAGCAACTTGGGAAGCGAAAGAGGGCATAGAGTCCAAGTATCTACTTTTGTTTTCTTTTATTGATATACGTGCGGACGGTATGTGTTCATGATCATATCTTTATTTCTAACTTGGTTAAAGAAAGGTTGATTTCCCTGCTTCTTTGTTTTCAAACTTAGTTAAAGATTGGAATAGTTATGTTGGGGTATAATTTATGCTTGTACTACCTTATCCATTATTCAGGGATGAAAGATCCTAGTGGGGGAGACTGAAATACCCTGGGTTTTGACCCTCAGAAAAATTTCCTGCTTTTTGGTTTTTGGACATCATATGACTTAGGGGTACTAGTCGTATGATAGGGTATGGGTCAAAAGATCTAGTCGTATATTATCCAGTGTTTGGTGGTATTGGGTGGTTGAGTTTCTGGAATGGATACGACTAGGTGGGCCCGAGTCGTATGGTTAGTGATGAGTCATTAGTTTGGGTTTTCCTTTATGTAATCTGAAACATAGTAACTTAACTTTGATTTGACTAACTATGGATCACAATGAGTTATGAGGATAGGGTATGAGTTGTATTATCTAACTCGTACATTGGACAGTGTTAAACCCCTCATGATTTGGGCTACGGTATAATTTCATGGTACTAATCATATCGTTATGTACGGTTTGGCTTGGGTGGTCGTATATTGGACAGTGTTGGGTTCCAAGGGGAGGCCTAAGGTATGAGTGGTAGGTACCACTTGTATGGTAGAGGACTATTAGGTTGGGGTGGTCATACCACTCTACAGGCATTTTAAGAAGTTTAAGTAAGGGTAATCTGGACATTTCCCCCCTTAACCTCCTAAGGCCCCATGACTTATAACTATCTTGGGACATAATTTAACCTATCTGGAATCACTCAAACTCTCTTAAAATACTCTCAAATTTATTCTAAGTCTCTTGGGTTAAGAAAGGGTAGGGTTTTATCAATAGGAGCAATCTCGGACTTATAAGGGTGATTTCTCTCTATCATCTTCTTAATCTAAGGCATGTTACTCATCCTTCATTCATAGATCCAACTAAAAGGATGTTTTTATGAATTATTTTCATGGCAGAAGTGTTGTATAGTTTCGGGTTTTCAAATATATGTTGTGGGTTTGGTTAAAATGGATGGTGATAGTTTTCCCATGTCTTTTACTTATAGTTTTCATATTATTATGGTGGTTTGAACATTTGGTTGCAAGGGAATGGTTTTCTGGTACTTGGTTTTGACCTAGGAAATACTATGCCCCCAACATGTTTGATAAAATCCCTATGAGAATGTTTTTGGATAAATAGATGGACTTTCATTGAACTATGCATGGTATAACTTGGTAATAGAACCCTAAATGATACAAATAGTTTAAATGGTTGGGAATGGTTAAAAGGTAAGGTCTTGGTGGTTATGGTTGGCCAAACTGAAAGCATTTTGGAGTACAAGGGAATCCCCTAATCAAGCATAATAATGATCACTTATGGTGTACATGGGATTCCCCCTAGTTAACTTAATAATGTTATCTATGGATACATTGGAATCCGTTCTTCTTAAAAAGGATGGATAAGGGAATTACTTACAAGTTATAGTCGATATGACAATACCACTACTTATAGCCTTGGTTAATAATAAATGAAATAGTGGTATGGTTGTGTGGTAATAGTTTTAATTAGGGAATAATGGTGGGATGTTACAGCAAACCATAAAGGTGTTAGTCCAAAGGACGGACACTGGAAACTTATGTTTACCGACATGAGGATTGGTCATGGCAACTATATATGATATTTATGGAGTACACAAAAATCCTTTAAGTACACTTGTACATATGTATCATGTAAAGTGAAGGGTAATCAAGAATCTCCTACTCCAATAGTATCTCTGGTTCATGTAACTACAATCATCGAGGCCCGTTTAGGGGGTTTCACTAGACCCATATAGCCCGCAGTTGGTTCTAGGATAGTTAAGCTACACATACCCAGGTTAATGATTTTAAAGGCATGCTAAACCTCTTTTCCTTTCCCAGCATGCTTATATATATGTATGTATGACTGTGAATGCATATGGTTAGTTTATTGGGTTGTAAAGGCTTACATTATTTTATCCTTATCCTTAGTGAATGCTAGCGTTTACCCACTAACATATCTTCAGACGGTTGTATCCCCACGTGATGCAAGAATCAGCCATTCTACTCCTCATGTTTAGTGGTTGAATTCGGCATCAGCTTGGTTGGATTGAAGTGGTAAATTTTCATATTCCAAAAGGCTCCATTTCATGCCATGGATGCTTTGACATACTTTGATTATTTCATAAACAATGGTTTTGGCTATGGTTAGGGTCATGTCCCAATCGAATATTATTTTACTTTTAGTTAGAGGCTTTGTGCAATTATTATGGGTCTGTATGGGCGATGTTGGCAGTGGTGTCAGCCTTAGTATTAGCATTGATATAGGGGTTGATAACATTAGACTGTATTTATCATTGTTCCATCCTATTATGTTTTTGATTATTTATATTTATATTGGAACTCATTTGGTATGGGATGTATGGATTGGCTTATAGTTTTGTTTTGGCTTTGGATATTGGTTGGATAATGGATGGTTGGACTAGTTTGGGTTGGTCACGGCCTGGACCTATCCCAGACTCTAGAATTTTAATAAATGTTATACTATTATTTGTTCAAAATTCATCCAACTTAGGGTACGTGTTTGGAGGTTGGGTTGAGTAATGGGGGTGGTCCTTGGTCCTTGTTGAACTTGGGATGCCCATTACGACAAGGCCCTAGTTTGGATCATGTCATAGCCACTCCCTTATTTATACATCCTGTGGTCCAGATATCACCTCCGCATACACTGATATGGTTTAATTTCTTCTAGAGGGTTATGTAAAGGTCCCAGCAGTTGGGGCTAAGATTGGTCATATAGACATCTTGTAGGATCCTGATTCGCTATATGACTAGGCCATTAAAAGGCCCAGACATGATTTATTGTATATTATATTCGTTGATAGGTAGAGGTGTGCATCTATAGCAATAGGTGAATCATCTAGTAGTGAACCATAACCACCACCACCTCGGCCAACTGATGTGCCCTCATCTAGGAATGGTCATGATTCGAGTGCATATTGCATTCCAGGTATGTTCGTACTTCCCTCTGTTTTGTTTTATTGCATTAGGGACAAGGCTCAATTTTTAGTTGGGGTGGGCATACCATGCCACTGGGAGTTTTTATTGTCGTCCTTCTTTTACTGTTGATTGCGGTATGGTTGTAGAACCAGTATGTCTAGGATAATTTTTTATCATATTGTGTTTTATTTTGTATAGTTTTTTGTTTTTCTGTAATTAGGAGATTTTTAAGTATTTTGGGATGTAGTAATGTTTTGATTGATTTTTGATACCCCTCCAAATTTTTGTGTTTTAGAACTATGTGAATGTATATATGTGTGAACATTGTGAATCTTGTTATTACATTTGGATTAGGGACATAATAATCACTTGTTAACAACTGCATGAATTGGATAAGTAGTAGTTAGTACTATTGACTCTATGCCATGTGTGTGTGAGATACTACCTAGTTCTTTATGTGCTATAGAAATATAGCATATTTGATGCTTAAAACGAGGAAAATATGCAAGTTTCAGAGGTTATTTGGTTAGATATGATGCGTCTTGGATATGTTTTGTAGGAAATCATGTTTTGGATGCTAAGTCTGTGAAAAAAGAGGAAAAAAAGTGTTTTGGCTACTTTTTGGAGAAATTATGGATGTTCGAGACACTTTCCGGCTTGATCGTGATCAAAACATGCTCAAGAATCAAATAATAGCTAAAAAGATGACTCTTGGTATTCAAAGTCAACATCTGGACCGCAAGTAAGACCTACGGACCGCAAGTAGACAAAGCAAGTGCTAAAAGTCCAAAATTCCGAGAGCTGAATATGCATGATTTTTTCATCCACTACCTACACCCTGTACTGCGCCCAAGGTTAAGACCACAGGTACTACCTATGCCAAGGGTCAGGGCATTAGTACAGGAAACTTGTGGCCACCGACCCCATTTTCTCCTATTTTGTTTGGGTTTTGGTTTTAGGGTTTTCTCATGTACTATAAACACCCTTTATGTGTTTTTTAGTAGGATTTACGAACTTTTGATACTCACAAACATATTTTGATTCCAAGATTCAATTTTGATCTTGGGATTATCTTGTATTGACTTCAGTTGATTAATTTAGTTATGTTTGTGGGTTTTATTACTTCTTATCAATGTGATTTCGTATATGCTTTTGGTTATGAATGTTTGATTTCTTCACAAGAATTAGAGGGTAAAACCTATAGCTAGGGTTGTGGAAACGCTGGCAGATTGATGATGTAAAAGAAGTGTTGTTGTAGTTTTGAACAGACACCCATTCATGCATTTGTTTATCTTCATTATAATAGTTTTCTTAATAGGTGTACATGTTTAGATCCCACCTAGATATTGCTTCTTAATTCAAAATAGGAGTAGTGACTAGGAAAAGATAAAGACAACAGTAATTTGGAGTTTAACTGTCGATCCATGCTTCTAGGTTCTATCTAAGTAAGATGGTTAGCTTTTATCTAATAAATAGATACTTAGAAGGTAATAGTTAACTGTGATAAAGATAAGGTTTAGTAAGATGAGATCCTGAGACTTAAAACGTAAGGGGTGAAATCCTTCTGCTCATCCAAAAGATTGTAGAAGGTACATAACTTATGGATTATGCATGCAAAGTATTGGGTTAGTCAAAAAAATCTAGATAAGCCTACGGAGTTGAGAATCCAGGGGGATTACAATCCTAGCATTCACCTATGACTGATTACAACTGAAGTTAGTCTAGTTACTTACTCGAGATTACTACACAAAACCCCCCATTTACTTTTCTTGTTTTGCCTGCTGACTACAACTATTGAGGTCTACGATTTCATATGTTCCCTTGGGATTTGACTTCAGTCTTCATTGGGTTACTATATATTGACAATGAATGTATCATCTTCTAAGAGTAGGTGTATTTTGGACGTATTTGTGTGTTTAGTTCAGAACTTGTTTGGTTAGTCTTGCCTAGGTTAAATGATAGTCGGGTAGGATAGCATCATAGGTCGTTTTTTATTTTAGCTAACTTTTAGCCTAAATGAACTTCCATGTGTGAATTATATCCTCGATCCCTGTTTTGAGGCTTATAATCTATTTTTTCTTGTTTCACCATTCACCTTCCCATTTATATTGCAATGAACTTGTTTTGGACCTGGTCCTCCTTGGACATTATACACCTCAACTCAAGCAAAATGCCTAAGTTGAGGGTGGCTATCATAGGAGTATCTTGTGTCAAATGCATATGAAGAAGGTCAAAATAAGAAAAAAAAATTAGTAGTTCTGGAAATGGTAGAAAAAGAAAAGAAGAAACATTATCAAAAAAGAAAAAAAAGACAGAATAAAAGGCCACACCCAACCTGAATGTGCCATAAAGAAATAAAGAGAGAAATAAGGATGGAATAAAAAGGAAATTAGCTAGTAATTGAGACCCCAAGGTCAGTATAGTGCAGCGAGGCTTAGTCAGTTGATATGTCCATATGTACCATACCAGCCTCCAAGCCTACATTATAAGCTGAGAAAAGTCCTATAGTGATCTTAATTTTACTAACTAAATATTGAGGTAAAGAAAAAAGGGCAAGCCTATGGCATTTGACATGCATTGATTGGAACTTTTCTTCTGAGTGTAAGTGTATCTTGATCATCCCTGTATTGACATGCATTATTTTCAATGAGTGAGTGGGAAATCCTTTATGTGAGGGCACTTGAGTCATATTTCTAGCTATTTGCTTGTTGTAGTTTAACTTGTATATATGAGTGGTTATCTGTTGCTAATGTAATTGTCATACCTTGATCCCATTATTTCACATTATTATACTGCAGTTCCATACATAGTTGGTTTTGAAAAGTGAGATAGGAGGGGGATGTTGTAATTTTAGTTTAAAAGTGTAGACTGATTGCCTTAAATAGCTTAGACTCTCCTAGTTAAGCGTCATTTTTGTTTTTGTTCTGTTTTGTTACTTAAGGACATGCAAATGTTATAAGTTGATGGTGTTGTGCTATAGAAATATAGCACTTCCTATGCTTAATACGAGGAAAATATACAAGTTTCTGAGGTTGTTTGATCAGATATAATGCATTTTGGATATGTTTTGCAGGAAATCATATCTTGGATGATAAGTTTGTGAAAAAGGTGAAAAAAAGTATTTTTGCTAATTTTTATAGAAATTATGGATGTTTGGGACACTATCCGGCTTGTTCGATATCAAAGCATGTTCGAGAATTGAAGAAGAGCTGAAAAGATGACTCCGGACATTTACTAAGTCAAGTGTGGGCCATACAGACCGAAAGTTGGCAAAACAAGTGCCAGAAGTCCAAAATCTAGAGAGTTGACTTGCAGGATTTTTTCCATCTGATACCTGCACTCACCCTACTGACCGTAGATACTACCTGTGCCAAGGTCAGGGCTCAAGTACAGACTACCTGACCCTATTTTTTCTTTTTTTTGGGGCTTTGGTTTTAGGATTTCCTCATGTAGTAAAAGTACCCTTTATGTGTTTTTTAGAAGGAGTAATGCACTCTTGATTCCTCAAAACATATTTTGATTACAAGATTAAATTTTGATCTTGGGATTCGTACATCACCAGTGCCTCTAAATATTTATGACAAAAACTACTGTTGCCAACTTAAGATCATAGGTTAATAATTATTCGTATGATCTTTGAGTTTTTTAGATGCATAAGATATGACTTTACTATTCTGCTTCAACACATACTGAAGGACAACACCGAAAGCATCAAAATATACAACAAACTCATATGGACCTTCTGGAAGAGTCAAATTTAGAGCAGAAGAGACTCAATTATTCAATTTATGAAAACTCTTGTTGAAAGCATTGGTCTATTGTAACTTAAATTTATTTTGAGTCAATCTAGACATATGGGAATAAATAGTTCAAAAACATTCAACAAACCACCTTAGTAATCAGCTCAACCTAAAAAACTCATAATGTCTAATAGAGAGATGGGTCGAGGCTAGTTTTTAATGAAACCTTACGGAGTTAGAATATAGGGGAAAACAGTCCTAGTGTTTGCCTTCTATTGTTTACAAGCTAAAGAACTCAAGTTTAGTTATGTGTTACTGTGATTTCTAAATCTCTGTAAGATGACACCCTCATGTTGATTTAGCAGGGGTTCAAGATGACCATCGTTTATGGGCAGGCGATTTAGAAGGGGTTCAAGATGACCCTCATGTTTTACCTTCTCCTACTCTTGGTGATCCATTGAATATTTCTAATAAATAGATGGAATTTATGTTTGCAGAAGCTACTAACTAGAAAAGGCAGGATGAAAAAGCTTAGTTGGCTCAGCAAGAGGAGCTAGGCAGGCCGAGGACAGTAGCTGATCGTCGAACAACACTCAAT
Organism: Capsicum annuum; assembly: GCF_002878395.1. Classification (NCBI taxonomy): domain Eukaryota; kingdom Viridiplantae; phylum Streptophyta; class Magnoliopsida; order Solanales; family Solanaceae; genus Capsicum; species Capsicum annuum. Next base: position 170,715,897 of record NC_061122.1, read on the forward strand.
AGTCCTTGAGATAGAGCATGAGGTGGCAGAGCTCGATTGATACAAGATTATCAGTGTCTACTTCCATATGAGACATGAGCCATTATTCCTCCTGTTCTACCCCCAAATATTAAGTTTGATATTACTAGTACAATGATCCAGGTACTGAATTTAAAGGGTGTATTTTCAGGGTTGACGATAGATGATGCCAATATTCATCTTGCCAATTTTACTGGGATTTGCACTTCGTATAGCATTCTAAGGGTAGATCAAGAAGCATTGAGATTGAGGCTATTCCCCTTCTCGTTTATTAGAGAAGCATCATTGAGGTTGGGCGAACTTCCTAAAGACTCAATCACAACTTGGAATGAGTTGCAAAGATAGTTTTTGAACCATTTCCTTCCTTCTTCTAGTATGCCATAGCTAAAGATGAGATTTACAACGTCCGATAATTGCTTGGAAAATCCATGTATGAGGCATGGTTTAGGTTTAAAAATAGGTTAAGCATGGTACCTAATCACCGGATTCTAGGGTCCAATTCTTAGAGATATTCTATAGATCCCTGAATATAAGTTCAAGGGTGATGGCAAACACAATATATGGCGGTTCACTTATGTGTCTTCATTGGGATGTGATGCAGGAAATGCTAGATGATATCTCTATCAGTAACTGAGGATGTCACACTTGGGAAGCTGATAGGGGTGCTGGTATGTTTGCTATTGGAGCTGATACTAACTACAGAGTTGGTGATGATTCGTAGCACAAGAAATTGCACAACTCAAAAAAAATAATGGGTTTCTTACAAAACAATTTTGCAGTGATGAATTCTAAAAAAGTTAATGTCATAGGGGCACAGGGGTCTGCTTCCAGGAAATATGAGTCTGATACGGATAAGGAAAAATAGTATCTGGATCGAGAAGTCATGGGCTTTCCAGCCAAAGGTAAGGAAACAAAGGTCAAAACTATTATGGCAACAGGTACCGAATAGTCATGACCTTGGTTTCCTTACTGCTCTTCTCAGTATCAAGTCAAGTTCATCGGAGGTGGGACTACCACTTCCCTCACTGTCCTGTGGGCTGCTTGTTTCTTAGCTATTGGAGCAGGAAAAACTTGGTGCTCTTCTATTTGGGGAAATTGGGCGAGACGGATTGCGTCTCTCCTTCGTTGATGGAAGTGTTGTTCCAGTTTGGGTATTTGTTCAACCAAATCTCTATCCCTTGTCAGCTTCCTAACTTGAAGATCTGTTTCCTACAATCACAAAACCAAGACCAAGCGTAAAATACACCAAAGAAATCTAAAGATAAAACTAAAATAAATAGTTGACAAATAATAATTCTCCGGCATCGGCACCAAAATCTTGACAGGGCCCAAGCACACACGCAAGTGTACATGGTCTTATCAAGTAGTAAAGTGGCCTAAGAAAAGCCAAGTATCGATCCCACAGAGACGTGGTTAAACAACTGTTCAATTTTAGTTCACAATTTAGATTCAAATAGTGCAAAAGTAACCAAAATAGAGATTTGAGTTTGTAAATTGCAAGTAAAATAAATAGTACGTAAAGTAAAGATCTTGGACAATCAATAGGATTAAAACCCAGGGTTGAAGAACTTTAAACAATTGTACTATGTTATTGACTTTCATTCATCAATTCACTTATATTTTTGGTCGATTCATAGGGTTAATCGCATGATCATAGTCTCCCAACCTCTGACCAATTACCTAATATAGACATTACAGCTACATCGTTGAGAGTGGATATAATAATCCAATTAAGTTCTTTAAGCTAATATCCTACGTTTGAATCAAGTATGGCATTAAACTACATAAATTTCCTAGATACTAATCCATTCTCCTTATTTCATACAAGATTACGAACCATACTTTGTTCAATCCCACGTTCTATCTTCCTATTTCCTCTCCCGAGTCCACAAGGTTGACAATGGTGTATTCTAAGGGTGATCAAGCCGAAAAATAGTTAAAATAATATTGAACACATAACGAACAATGATAAGAAAATAATGAACTAATATCAAAATGATAGTACTCATGTATTCAGCTTCAACCCCGAAAAGGGGGTTCTCATCCACTCATAGTCATAATTATGATCCAATAGGTTGAAATCATGTTATGATCTAATGGAATGTTAAATAAAAAAAGTGAAAACCTAAGTTATGAAGTTGTAGAAGCCTCCTTGATGTTCTAAGATGACAAAAGATGAATAACAATATGTACAAAGATGTATTTATAGTGGACAACAAAGCCCAATCCGTATAGGATTCAAAGTACAACTTTTGTCGTGTTTGGATGGGGGTCACAAAGCGATACTTTCTTGAGTCATCAGTTTTAAACGACACCTCTCTAGAATTTGATTCTCAAAAATTGGTTAAGTATTGGACATTCCTCTATTCATCCTTGACTTAGTGGTGTCTTTTTCTTCATTTTCCAGCCTCAAATTCATCAATATATCACCATAAAAGGGTCAAAAAGATACTAAAATAACACACCATACGAATTAGAGGTTCAAACAACACAACATCCATCACAACAAATCAAAAACAAAATCTTAGACTAGGTTGATCTCCATGATCTTCCACATCATGTTTTGACTCTATACTTGACTTTCTTGAACTTTGAAAACTACCAAAAAGTTGTTACACATATAATTACACCATTAAAACTATTTTGAACATATTAAACACCATATAATCTAACAAAAGAGACTAGACAAGAACCTAGCTCAAGCTAGTAACACTAGTTTCATCGATTGAACTCTAAGTGATCCAATTAAACCCAAACTTGTTTGGAATACACTTTGCATATTGTAATCACACACTTTATCACTTAGATGATTATTTATATCAATATAAACACCTTAAGCACTCAAGTTATCCTTAAAATAAGCTAGAATAGTAACTCTAGAGTGTATAAATACACCCAATATTACCACCCCACACTTAAACCTTTGTTTGTCCTTGAACAAATTTTTACTCCAAGCATCATAAGTTGAGGAGACTCTACACTTCTCCTAAATGCAAGACGCTCAAGCAAGTACTACAATGACTACACGGAATGGAAGTTTTTACACTAAGCATTTTATACACAATTGAAAGCTCAAGAACACTACTTCAAGACATCCTAGCCTCAAGAATTGACTCACCTAAGAGGAAAACTCATGCATATTGATTCATTAGAGACATCATAAAAATCACCCATATTTATCAAAACACGTTCCCCACATAACAAAGAGAGCTACCCACAATCACTCACAATAATACAGTGATGGGTACAAGAATCAAGTTACGCTCACTCTACCAAAAGAATTCATAAGTTATACATAACGAATCATAGGCCTGCCCTTATTGTAATGCTCCACTAATATCAGAATAATGAACTTAAGATCAAATAGATCTTTTTCGGGTTGTAATGTAGGCTAAGGGATGGGTAGGAACTATTTGGGAATAGTGACTAACTTCTCTAAGAACTTTAATACACTACATTATACATTAAAACAATTCTCCAACAACCAATTTACACCATTTTTGTCTACCTCTTTCTTTTGTTTTGCCCCATCTCTTTTAAGTATTTTCACAAAAACATGGTGGATGTATTATTCATTACCACATGAATCAATCTTCTCTTTATTTTTACAACCATGGCAATATTTGTAGTATAAATTAAATCACACCAATCCATAATACATCAATTATCTACACCAATAACTATTACCTTGAGGTATCAATTTCACCTTTTTCTTCTTTAATTTCTCAAACTCCTTACTTAATTATTTTTTCATTAAAGAACTTAGGAGATTTTTGGAACAAATTATGGTCTATCAAAGAAGGGGATTAGGCTACATAAGGCTACCAAACAAAATAAGCTAAAGGCTTAATGGAGTTAACTAGGATAATGCATAAAGGGTAGGTCAAACAGAATGTAAAAATAAGGCTATCAAAGAAAAGCCTATATTATCTCCTAAACCCACACTCCTTATTTCACTTTGCATACACACCGGGCAAGTTCTAGACATCACATTAAATAAGGAATATACAATAAAAGCACATCACACATGGCGCATGCTCAACTCACATAGGATCATCATAGACTCCTAACCATACAATAGCATGAATTCAAATTTAAGCCACCAAGTACAAGAGTCAAATACATGAGCCTAAGAGTCTCAAAAGTAGAAATTCTCTCAATCAACATGATTTTACCAAACAAAGAACTTGAACAATGCAATAAAAAATTGCACCAACTCAAATATCTCACATATTCCTATCCTAAAAAAAAATTAAAATTGAACCAAAAATTGGAAATTTTCCCACCCTACACTTAAAAATATACTTTGTACCCAAAGTGAACTTTAAAAGTAAGAGATCAAAGTACTCCCTAAGGCCACAAGGCCTAGCTAGTAGCATCTTTTGAATTTATCAGATCCGTGAAACCCCACACTCAGTCTTTGCCATGCTCCTTAGCTCAGGTTTTCTGCACTCAGACTTCCCAATAACCTGTGACTCAATCAAAAACAAAAACTATGTGATATAAAAAATAAAAAATAAGATATACCTACTTAACTTGGGTTGCCTCCCAAGTGAATCCTGATTTAGTTTCATGGCATGACCCAACTAACGACTTTGTCATTCTCGATCCTTCTCTTTCTCATGCTTGGTCTCCATCTTCTTACTCTCTTCAACCCTCTTAGGTGTGAATTTTTGAAAGTAGAAAATTCCACAACCTTAGCCTTTTTGGGCTCATCAATTTGCATCAAATTAGGCTTATGTGGTAGAAGTTTTGGATGCTCAATCATGTAGTGCAAAGTGGTCTTTGGTGGACTAACCACCCCACACATGTCCCTTTCAATCACATTTATCATACATAAATCTTTATAGTGGGACATTATTATGGGTGCTTTTTATACATCAAATACCACTTCTTCATCCTCAACTTTCCCAAGTCCAATTTTGCAAACTAAATAGGGGAATTAGATTTATACTAGCCCCTAAGTCACTCAATTCATTGACCACTTTACTCCTAATTTGGATAGGAAGAGTAAACTTTCCTGGATCTCTTAATTTCTTGGGGATTTTCTATGTCATTACTATACTACACTCTCCAATTAGTGTTATCACCCCTATATCTTTCATTTCACCCTATCAGCAACCATATACCTCAAGTACCTTGCATATGGGGGCATACCCTCCAAAATATATAACAAAAGTAAGTTAATTTGAAGCTCTCTGAATGTATCAAAGAACTTTTTAAATATTGCATCCTCTTTCACTTTCATGTGTTTTAGAAGAAAGGGTAATAGTGGCACTTGCTTCTTTTCTGGCTCAGCAACAACTGTCTCCTTAAAGTACTCAAAATTTCTAGAATAACCAGTAGCTTTTTTAGAAACCTATTAGGGAGTCACATCTGCCGCTACCTCTTTTGTCTTCTTAGGAGGTTCTTCTTGAAGCTCTTTACCATTTTACAAGGTGATTGCCATAACCTGCTTTGGAATTTTTGTATCTGCTAGAAAACCACCTTGTGTCCTAGTATTTAATGTTTGTTGTATCTTCCCCACTTGAATCCCTAATCTTTTTTGAGCCTCTTGTAAATTTTTCATGTTTGTAACCAATTACATTTGACTAGCTAGAAGCTGCTTCAATAGCTCTTCCATGTTGCTAGTTAACTGATTCTCTTATGCCTATGGTTTCTGAATTTGTTGTTGTTGTGCATTCCATGGCTAAGTTTGCCACTTCATGTTGCAGGTATTACTATAATTTGGCCTTTGAGCATTATCTATATACATTACTGATTATGGATTGGATGCACACATGGTTGCTAAGTGACCATTATTACCACGTACTTCACTCCAACCTACACCTTGTTGGATAGCATTAACTATGGTTGCAGGTTGTAGAGCTTTCAATTTTAGGCTGTTGAACTGAGAGTTTATCATATTTTTGAATTCTGTAACCTGAGATGATAAGGGTGTGAATTGGTCCACCTTCAATACACCCGTAATTCTTTTTATGGAACTTCTAAAATCTGAATGCCACTCTGGATTTTCTTGTTCTATCCAGTTCAACAATGTGTACAACTCCTCAAAGGTGTAAGCAAGTAGCTCGTTAGACTGTTGCTTGTGTGAACAATCCTGAAGAAGGGCCTTAAATCATTCCCTATCATGATATAGATTTTCATCAATCTTCTATTTAAAGCTTATTATCTTATTGCAAAGTTTTGCAGTCTTTCCTAATGGAAAAAATCTAATAAGGAACTTTTGGGCTAAGTCATCCTATGATGTAATTGAATTGGTCGGCTCTACACTCAACCACCTTTTAGCTTCCCCCAATAGTGAATGGAAAAAGGTGTTAGCCTCACATAGTTTGTACTCACACCAGTCAGAATAAATGTGTTAGTAAGCTCAATGAAAGTCTGCAAATGGACATGTGGATCTTTATGTGAAAGCCCTGCAAACTATCCACTACTGATGAGAAGCTGCACCATGTTGTGCTTTCACTTAAAATTTCCCCCAGTAGGCGGTCTTTTAATTGGGGAAGCCAAGTTCATCATAAGTAGGACTGCCACTTCCCTCACTGTCCTGTGGGCTACTTATTCCACCTCCACACTTGGTCTTTTTCTATTTGTAGAAATTGGGGAAGACAGAATGCGTCTCTCCTTCATTGATGGAACTGTTGTTCAGGTTTGGGGCTTGGTTTAAACAAATCCCTATCCCTTTCCAGCTTCCTAACTTGAATACCTATTTCCTACAATCAGAAAACCAAGACCAAGCATCAAAAACACCAAAGAAATCTAAAGGTAAAACTAAGATAAACAGTTGACCAATAACAATTCTCTGGCATCGGTGCCAAAAACTTGACAGCGCATACGCAAGTGTACATGATCTTATCAAGTAGTAAAGTGGACTAATAAAATACGAGTATCGATCCCACAAGGACTTGGTTAAACTACGGTTCGATATTAGTTCACAATTTAGATTCAACTGGTGCAAAAGTAACCAAAATAGAGATTTGAGTTTGTAAATTGCAAGAAAAATATATAGTGCGTAAAGTAAAGATCTTGGACAATCAATAGGATTAAAACCTAGGGTTGAAGTACTTTGAACAATCGTACTATGTTATTAACTTTCATTCATCAATTCACTTATCTTGGTTGTCAATTCATAGGATTAATCTCATGATCTTAGTTTCCCAACCTCTAACAAATTACCTAATGTGGGCATTACAACTACATCATTGAGTGGAGTTCTAATAATCCAATTAAGTTCTTTAAGCTATCATCCTATGTTTGAATCATGTAAAGCATCTAAGTAGTCCTATATACTAATCCGTAATCCTTATTTCATAAAAGATTATGAACTATACTTTGTTCAATCCCACGCTCTATCTTTCTATTCCCTTTCCCGTTGGGAATGGTGTATTCTAAGGGTGATCAAGCCGAAAAATAGTTTAAAAAAAATATTGAAAACATAAACAACAATAATAATTAAATTAATAAACTAATATTAAAACCATAGTACTCATATATTCATCTTCAACCACGGAAAGGGGGTTCTCACCCACTCATAGTCGTAATCATGATCCAATAGGTTGATATAATGTTATGATCTAATGGAATGTTAAATAAACAAAGTAAAAACCTAAGCTATGAAGATTTAGAAGCCTCCTTGATGTTCCAAGACGACAAAAGATGAATAAAAATATGTACAAAGATATATTTATAGTGACAACAAAGCCCAAGCCGTATAGAATTCAAAGTGCAACTTTTGTCGTGTTTGGAGAAGGGGTCGCAAAGCAATACTTTCTTAAGTAGAGTAGAGGTTGCGATGATAGTATGGCTTGGGTCAAGTGGGGGTCGCAACATAAGGCTGGCTTCAGTCAAATGGGGGTCACGACTTGCCCTTATCGTGACACCTCTCTATAATTTGCTACTAAAAAATTAGTTAAGTGTTGGACGTTCCTCCATTTATCCTTGACTTTGTGGTGTATTTCCCTTGGTTTTCCAACCTCTAATTCATCTATATATCATCATAAATAGTTCATAAAAGATCCTACAAGAATACACCATACAAATTAGAGGTTCAAACAACACAACATCCATCACAATGAATAAAAAATAAGAGCTTAGACTAGGTTGATCTTCATGATCTTCCACTTCATGTTTGGACTCTATACTTGAATTGTTTGAACTTTGTACACTACCAAAAACTTTTTCCACATATAATGACATTATTAAAACCATTTATAATGCATTAAACACCATAGAATCCAACAAAAAAGACTACTCAAGTACCTAGCTCAAGCAAGTAATACTAGTTTCAACGATTGAACACTAAGTGATCTAATTAAACATAAACTTTTTTGGAATACACTTTGCTTATTTTAATCACATTCTTTGTCACTTAGAGGCTTATTTTTATTAATATTAATACCTTAAGCACTCAAGTTATCCTTAAAACAAGGCAAAATAAGTTAGAATAGTAACACTAAAGTGTATAAATACACCCAACATCATTGGCTTAGGAGGCTAGCAAGGTTAGATGGTTTTTGTTTTATATGTAGGTGTGGTTGTTCATTTTTATCTTCTATTAGAGTTGTTAGATCATTTGTTGAGTGGGCTATTCTTTTCTTTTGTTATAATTCTCGTGTTATTAATTTGGTTTTATTTGTTATTTCTGAGCTTGAGATTCTAGGACTTGCCTCATCATTTGCTAAGATTCTAACATTGGCTATTTGTATCTATATAGCCCATTTTTTTAGGTTGACCCATTTGGATTTGTTCTTTCAGTTTTATTAGTTCATCATTCGGTAGGGGTTTTGTTGTTGATGTTGAGAGGTCTTAGGCTTGCCTTTTAAGTTTGTTGTGTTCGTTTCTTGAGGATAGTTTGATCTTTGTACTAGTGTGGGTTGGATACTCCATTCTTTCCGTGACATATTTTTGGTTCTTGTGAAGTTAAGGGAGGTGAGGATAGATGATATTTTCCTATGACCACTTCTTAAGTTGAAAAATTGAGCGTTCATTGCTAAAATAGAATATTGGATTGATCAATTTTTACATAAGGTTGCATTTCTCTAAGTTTCTAGAGTTTTGGCTTTTACAAGTATAATTTTTTACCTTGGTAAGTTCTTGGGTGTACTTTGATTATTCGTGCCCTCTAGCGAATATATAATTGATTGTTGTGACTTCAACCTGTGATTTATTTTCTGTCATGATTTGGTTCATAACTACGTATTGATTTTGACTTTTTCAAGATCTATTAGGGATATGCCTGCTCTTCGATAGTAAGGCTAAGTTAGGTGTTTACCCTTGGTTTAGACTCATTAGCTTTAGTTTGTATTTGACACCTTAGAATGGTGGTTTAGAGGTTACAATATATTTAGAGCATGGATTCTTGCTCGTCTACCGAATTGGTTTTGATGTTTAGGATTACGTAGTCTAACTTTGATGCTGAAATCATAGTTTTGGATTGAGTAGGTTAGTTGCAGCCTTAATTTTCAAATTTGAGTCAGCTGAGCATTCATTTGTAGGTTGGTTAAGCCTACTCTTTGTCTACCTATTTAGTCTTCTTCAGTTCACATTAGTTGTGGTTTATTGATGTTCAGATGATAGCTCGTTGGAACTTGAGGATTGTTTCTTCCGCTCTTGACATCAATTTTAAATTTTCATTAGAATTTTAGATGATCTACTTAGCAGAAAAGTTGGATTCAACATGTCTTTTCCCTCGGTTAATGGGACCTCCTGTAGAGGATCGTTCAATGGTGAGTGCTTATGCCTTGGACTTTCGACTGTCAGTTTTGAGGGTTATTCAAACCAATTGTAGCATTGGCAGTAGGTTGCAGATATTGGTCATTCCAATTTATTTTCCTAAATAACACCTTATGGTATTATCTTTTTTCTCACTATTAGGGACGTAGGTGGACCAACTTTATCTCTTTAAGGTTAATGTTATGGGGTTGCATAAATAGGACTTAGGTGACCTTATTCTTGGTTTGGAGTGGGTAGCAAGTTTGGAAAAGCAAAAGAAGGTTGTATTTTGATATTGGAGTTGGTTACATAATTCATGCCTTGGTTTGCCTTTGGCTTGGATGGGTTCTTGCTTGGTTGTGCTGGTAATGGTGTGGTATCAGTGTGTTGTGGTTTGGAATTAAATCCATCAACCTTCCTTCAATCAGTTGGAGATCAGTTAGTTGTTGAAGTTGAGTTTTGGTAGTTTGAGAAGTGAAGTAATGAAGTTGATTGGAAAACGGATACCGATGGAAAAATCCCTTGGAAGTATTGTTTCATCATGTAGGTTATCTAGGAGTCTTGCTCAAAGCATATGTACCCAGTACCTCATACCTTCGAGTTTTGTGCTCCTCTTATCCGTTGGCTTTTGCGGATCAAAGTCCTCTTAGTAGTGGATATTGTAATGACCCTCTATATTATTTCCTCGATTTACATGTATTTTCAATATTTTAATCCTTTTAATAATGGTTATAGGTCATTTTAACTTAATGGAATTGTCGGTTTGGTTAACAGACAGTTCCTTTGGGTTTTAGACTTATTTCCCTATTTTGAAGCTACACTATTAAGGAATTGGTCTCGATCAAAAATCCTAAAAGATGACCTTGGATTAGAATTTTGACCATTCTAATAGCTCCGAAACATTGATTTCAGGCTAGGAGGACCCTCGGTTTAGGTCCTGAGGCTTTCGAACATTTTTAGGGTTGTTGGATAGATTATATGAAAAATAAAACTATAGGTGTGAGCTCCACATTTAGTCAAAAAACCTTGGTAGTAAAGTTTGGATGGTTTCATTGAGTCAAGATATCGAACTTGATATGGTAGCATAGTTCGTTTGCACATACAGGTTCTAAACAAATTCTGAGCACCCGGTCAAAGATCATTTTTGGAATAAGTAAAATCTGGTTCTTGATATCTGTTATGACCATTTTAGCGGTCATGGAGCCGCTTTAGCGGCAAATGCTTTAGAGGCCATGAGTTGTTTTAGCGGCCTTTGCCATTTTGCTAAGGACCACTTTAGTGGTTAGGGGGCGCATAAGCGGGTACCCTATTAACGGTCAGGCTCTCGCTTTATCAATATCTGTGACCCTGTGCAGGATAGCTTTAGCGGACTTATACCACTTAAGCAGAAAAAGTCGATACTTTAGTTGCATCTGGCGGATGTTAAATCCCCTTTCATCATGCGATTTTCCATTATTCACTTCACTATTTTTGCAATATTTTGAGAGCTTAAATAGAGGAAAATATGTGGGTTGAGGTTAATGTCATTACCATGCTAAAAAATCATAAATTTTGGTGAAACCCATGTCCCCCAGTTCAACTATAATCACAATGCACCAATTCAGTCCCAAAACCATTAATTTAAATCATGAATAATCTGTTTAAAACATGGAAAAAGTAATTCAAGTTGTAATAACCAAAAAACCACAACCCAATCTTAAACCCATCAATTCAAATCACATGAATATTCAATAAATTGATGCCACAAAGTAAAATTCAAGTTAGGGAAGAGAAACATGACTGAAATATAAAGAAGATTGAAGAGAAATCAGAGTTTGGAGCCTAAAGTAGTGATTGCTTCTAAACCTTTGAATTTTCTTGGGTTGGAAGTTAAAGTGGAAAAGAATGATGTTTGATCTTTATAATTGATGGAAAAGGGTAAATTTGGGGTTTTAAAGTTGTTTAGGGGGTGAAGGGCCAAAAAAGTCCCTCATCCCAAGTGAAAAACAAAATTGGATGAAAAATGCATAGTAGTGTGGCACGTCCTTCACCAGCCCTTTTTTATCCTACACAATGTGGGACTAGCTACCCATTGACAACCTTCTAAGAGCATCAATAATAAATTTCTTTACTTGGATAGTAGTGCAAACTCATGTTGTAATCCTTAAGCAATCCAGCCACCACAATTGACTAAGATTCAATTCCTTCTGTGTAAACAGATACTTCAAGCTCTTATGGTCTGAATAAATATCCACATGCACCCTACGGAGAAACACTGGGATGGATAAAACCCTTATCAAGAAGATTCTTCAATTACTCCTTAAGTTTGTTTAGTTCGATCAGAGCAATCCTATAAGGAGGAATGGAAATGGGATGGGTATCCGATAGAAGATCAATCCTAAATCTATTCCCCTATAGGGAGGAATTCCAAGAAGATCATTGAGAAAAACTTTAGGAAATTCATTAACCACAGGGACAGATTGAAAAGAGGGACTCTCATAGTGAGAATCTTTAACCTAAACTAGGTGATACAGACACCCTTTAAAGATCATTCTCTAAGCTTTAAGATAAGAAATAAACTTTCCTTTTTGAACTAAAGAACTCCCCTCCCATTCTAAACTAGTTCATTAGGAAAAATGAAAACAAAACTTTGTGGTCCTACAATATAGAGAAGCATAGCACGTGCGGAGCAAATTTATCCCTTAGATTAAATAAAAATCCAACAGCATTTCCCTATAAATAATGGACACCACAAAACTATATAGATTTTTCTAGAAATAATTGACTCACCCACAGGAGTAGAAACATAAAATGGATTGGAAATATTTTCAGGACCAAAACCAAAATATATTGCCATATAAAGGGTCACATAAGATCTATAACACACTAGTGAAAATATCTGGGGATGCCTCAAATTCTTGACGAGTACTAAGTGCATAGAGGCAATTCCGGCCATTATCGGTACGTAATGTGGAGCCCTTAGGTGCAGGAGCTGAAAAAGTAGAAATTCGGACCTTATTAGCTCTAGTGGCAACTCTATCTATAGGATAATTCTATCGCAGATGACCACGCTTACCATAATTAAAATAAAAGTTCCTCCCCTCGTCACAATACCCACGGTGAAGTTGTCTACAAAAATGACAAGGAGGATAAGGTAGGGCTAACTAAGCTCTACTGGACAGATACTGGGCACCCTGTATCTTAGGACCACTGCTAGCCTAAAAATGATGATCACCCAAAGGCTTAGGATAAGGATCACTAGCTTTCGATTAAGAATTTTCCCCATTGTTTGTCTTAGTGCACTTCCTACCATCCCTCCCGCTATTCTACTAATTTGCACCCTACTCTGCATACCTAATAATTTTTGCTTTGCATTTCTCCCATCTCTACCTGTTTGTTTTTCTTATCTTCCACTTGTTGTGTATAAACCACCAGCCTGGATATATCCATATTATTATTCAGTATAGTAGCCTTATACTCCAACACTAAATCATAAGATAAACTATAAGAAATCTTCCTTATTCTAGACCTCATATTAGACACCAACTCTAGAGCATAATTGGAAAGCTGTTGGAACTTTAGTACATACTCCTTAACACTTATCTTACCCTGCTTTATGTTCAAAAACTCTCCAGCCTTAGCTTTCCTCAACCTTTGAGGAAAGAAGTGATCAAGAAAAGCACCTAAAAAGTCATCCCACATTGTTGGCTCAGCACCATCATCCCTCATATCTTTCCACTCCTCATATCACTAGAAAGCCATATCCTTCAACTGATAAGTAGCAAACTCTACACCTTCTGAATCAGTAGCAAAAATCTCCCAGAAAATCTTCACCATCTCATAAATAAACCCCTAAGGATCCTTCTCAACCTTAAAGATTGTAAAGTTTGGGAGATTCAACCTCATAATCTATCTAATTCTGGTGATAGGTTCAATAAGCTCAAACCGAAGAGACTGTGATGATCTAGTTGAGCACGCATATAAATAGACTGACGATACTCTATATTAGAGATATCTCTCTGAGGCAACTGAGCATAAGTATCACTATCCTGGGAATCCCGAGGAGGACTACTAGGGACCAGTGAAACCCAAGGTAGAGTGGTATAATTAGGAGCAGGGACCCTAGATCAAATTTGCACTTTAAAAACTATGTGGGTTGCCTCCATATCTTCCCCACATGGGAAAGAGGTTCCAGCATAGTTTCTACGGCATTTAGATCTTCGGAGAGGCATGATCTGAAATACGAGTAAGCTAAGAGTTAGAGAATTTTCATAGCAATTAGACATATAGCCCGAAATAGAACACACAAAATGGAAACATTCCTAAATACCCTGTTGCTTTCCCCTTATATGTGTGGTGCGCTACAAACTTATAAAAGGGACTCTACTCGACATGGCTTTGTGGACACCCAGCCACCCTGAACTATGCTCTGATTCCAAGCATTTCTTGACCCAAACTCGGGCCTGGCCATAATGGGCACCTCAAGCCCACCATAGGCCACAGACCACTTCCTTAGCCTTACTTTAATACCACAATAAAATTAAATAGAGGAAGCCAACTAAATCAAGTCTATGAAGATATATAAATCTAAAAAACATAAGAGTCAAAACAAGACACCTCAGCTCTGTCCACAAAAGTCTCTAAAACTAAAAATACCAACTAAATTGGGACATGCCCCCTGACTATGACAAAAAGATCCAAAAGTGTTAAGAAAATAAAAATACCAATGAAATGACTAGCCCTTTTTAAGGATAGGGATAAGGTAATGGTCAGCGGAGAGAGCACAGGTTTGTAACTTAATGGATAGGGACAAAATAATGCATTTACCAAAATACAGTCATAAACAACAAGCACAACATATATACATATATATAGGATGACGGGACAAGGAAAAGGGTCAATTGATATGATAGTTTAAAACACTACCCACAATTATGTAGCTCGCTCCATCATAAAGGAACCCATAGGCTATGTAAGTTCGGCTCCCCCTGCCGGAAGAGCCTCAGTCTATGTTAGTCACATGTACCGTGGAATGGCTAATGACACCAAGGTGATAGTCATCCAAAATATAATGTGTATCCAAACACATGGTCTGATAGATCCGCAACATTAAAAATTATGGATTCCAATATTGTTCCCCTTACTACACCTTCACGGTGAGCTACATTATTCCCTTTAAGCCCAGATTAAAATAGTTTGCACATAAATCAAACATTAACTTAGGAGTCTTCTATTAAGGCATTTTCTTACTTGGTATCTTCATACCAATATGCTTACAAGTTAATACAATTATGTTAAGCCTGTCCATTTAACTATTAGACCCTCAAGTTCTATTTAAAATGCAAAACCATCGCCACTAATGGCATTTCAAATCCATTTTTATCCATTTATCCTTTAATGCAATAAAGTGGTTTAAAAAGACAAGTTAAATTATGTAAATACCCATATTTAAATTCAAGTTTACAAAATGGGTTAACATTAATGTCATTACCAAGCCAAAAAGATCATAATTTTTTGTGAAACTCATGTCACTCATTTCAACCATAATCACAATGCACCAATTTAGTCCCAAACCATCAACTTAAAGCATGAATAGTCCATTTAAAATATAGGAAAAGTAATTCAAGTCATAACAACCAAATAACCTCAACCCAATTTGAAACTCATCAATTAAATCACATGAATATTTAATAAATTGATACCACAATGTAGAATCAAGTTAGGGAAGAGAAACATTTCTGAAATATAGAAGAAATTGAAGAGAAATTTGAGTTTGGAGCCTGGAGTAGTGATTTCTTGTAAAATCCTTAAATTTTCTTGGTTTGGGAGTTAAAGAGGAAAAGAATGATGTTTGATCTTGATAACTGAAGGAAAAAAAGGTCAATGTGATTTTTTAAAGTAGTTTAAGGGGTAAAGAACCAAAAAGCCCCTCATCCCAAGTGAAAAAACAAAAACAAGATGAAAATGCATAGCAGCATGGCACGTCATTATCTTGGAATTTAGCCTCCTTGACACGTTCATATCATAAAGCATAAGTGGTGTGGCACACTACTATTGTGGACCCTCACTATCTTGAAGTCCCAAAAAAGCCCTGAACCCCTTTTAAAAATTCCAAAACTTTCAGAACACCCTTTTAACATATCTTATCATAACTTAAGTCAAAAATTAACTTTATGCACACGGGATGGTCAAAAATAATTTTTTCAAAATTTTATGAGATCTTACACAATAATTGACTAACCCTCAATGTATCTGCCTCACACACATCTGAGAGGTTCTCAACTATGTAACCAATTGATAACACTAAATTTACATG
This sequence comes from Capsicum annuum, assembly GCF_002878395.1. Classification (NCBI taxonomy): domain Eukaryota; kingdom Viridiplantae; phylum Streptophyta; class Magnoliopsida; order Solanales; family Solanaceae; genus Capsicum; species Capsicum annuum. Next base: position 170,731,921 of record NC_061122.1, read on the forward strand.
TCAAATTAAGTGCAAGACAATAGTTATCAGTATATAACCATCATGAGCCAGGGTTGAATCCATGAGGAACAATATGAATGGTGATTGAGTAAGGTCGAGATGAAAGCTACTTGCTAAATTCAAATCAGGAATATAAATAGTTGGGATTTTTGAACATTTATGAAAATATCACAGTTTTAGGGCTTCTGGAAAACTAACTAGAGGATAAGAATAATTAGAGTATAATCAATAGTAATGGATCTTTGGGTTATGCCATTCCAGGTGTGAATTTATACATGGGTAATTGTAAATTTACCAAAATTTAGCTAGGAGCCAGGGTAGGCTAGATTTAAGGTATTAGAGTTAGTCTTTCAACAAAACACTAAATTTCACTCATGGATTCTTTCAAATACATCATGAGCATGACCAAATCAACAATCCAATACCTCATACTAGCATCCTTATTTCTAAGATGATGCTTATGAACATAGTAAATCCACACAACATCACTATTTCTAAGATAATGCCATGAGAGAAACTAATTCAAAGTTTAGTTCACTATTAATCATCACCCATATCCCTATTTCAAGGATGATATGGAATCCAAGTCAATTGGTGTTTTCATTAAAAATTCTCAACTCAAACCTAGAGTAATAGCAATACCCATAATAAATAGCTAATTTAAATAAATAAACAACCCATGCACTAATCACAACCTATACAAGCATAACCCCAAGAGAAAGAACTAGCTACTCATAAAGATAGAGAGTAAAGATATAACAAATTTCCACCAAATTGATCCATGAAAGATAGAGAAAATGTAAATCCAAACTTTAAATTCCAATAATCCTTCAATGAAAAATGTTAATCCTTCACTTAGGAATTACTCTAGTGTCTTATTAGCTCAAGAGTAGTACAGTAGGGTTCAACCACAAGATTAAAAATTGCTAATGGCTAAAAGATTGATAAAAGATAATGGGTTCGAAAACTTTATATTAGGGATCCAGGAGTGTGCAATTTTGTTTTTTCCCTTGAAAATATTTTTCCAATCGTGATCATTGTTTGTTTCATGCTATCACAGTAGTTGCCTCATGATTGTAATGGTGCAACTTGGCTCTGGATCACAATCGCGACCCTTAAGCCATGATCGTGTTACCTGGGGGCCGATCCCTCATCCTAATTTTTAGATTTTGCATAATTTGGTTTTTTTCTTTCCCTATCAGTAATGCTTCAACTTCTTTTCAACCAATTTCCTGTGAACACGAATTCAATACATTTCAATAAAGATGTAGCCTCATATACACAATTATTTCATTGTAGTGTGAATTAATTTGGATGCAAATAAGGGATAAATTTTCCACTCAACAATACCCCCAACTTAAAACATTTCTTATCCTTAAGCAAAAATACCCCATATTCAATGAGACTACTTAATTATAAGCCCATTCATTCGACTAATCAGGATGACTCCAAACTCAATAAGGTCTACCAATTAGCCTGCAAACTTGGGAAACGCTATTCGTACAACTCCTCTAAAATCAAGCACACTTTCAAGGATGCAAAAGAATTTTAATAATAACTAAGAAACAACCACTAACTCTCTAGAAGTGACTCTCTATCAAGTGTGACTCAACCACACTCATTTGCCTCATTTTCGAAATATTGTAACTTCTTCCGCCTCAACTAGTCCACATGTCTCCTCACAAAAGTAAAGTCCCAATGCATCATAGTATCTTTCATGAAACAAGGGACTAAAGCATAAACACTCACTCTCACAAGAAATCTCTCGATGCAAACAAGTATCATGCCATATGATTGCCCTTATTTTCAATTGCCACTAACTTAAAGACACTTAGTTGGAGATCTTGAAGGACTTTCTCAATCATGTAATGTATGCTCGAGAAAGGGTAGGATAAACATTTGGGATCAAACTGACAACACCCTCTTTGAACTCTGTTTTGCAGAAATATGACTTTTAGAGTCGCCACTTAATTTATTTAGGAAAATTAAAAAAAACCTTTATAAGTAACTTAAATAATTCAAAACAGAAAAGCTATTTAAGTTTTGAAATTCTAGGTAAGCAATTCTCGTTAATATTTTAGGGAGGTTTTTAAGGGACCTAAAATGTCCGCTAACTGGTGGTTATCAGACTATTTGAGAATGATTCTTTTGACTAACTTCTAAAAAATTGATTGTTGAAAAGAATTGAATTAAGGAATATTTTTTTAGGTTTATGCAAAACTAGTTTGTAACACTTTATAGGGAATTTGACTGGTTCTAGGATAATGAAAGTCAAATAGCAAATAAGCATTAAAAAAAAAAAGAAAGGGAGGAGACATAATAAGACTTAGGCTCATAAGCCTAAATCAATAAACCTGTCCTGAGATAATTTGGGATTTCAGCCAATCTTCACCTATCCTAATCTAAATATTGGGCCTTTGACCCATAACCTGCCCTAAATAATATTTTTGAGCACTTTTGAACCAAAATCTGCTTCACCTATATTAGTTTACAACTTTGACTTCAAGTCCCAAATGAATGAATGGATAAATAAATAACAAAATAAATAATAAATAAAAAGGAAAAATACAAATTTAATGATTTATTATCAACGGGTTTTGACCAAATCTCTTCTTCCATTATGTTTCACTAGTATGCCACAGGATTGACTTTGGACCATCCATTCGAGACTGGCCATATAGAGATAGTGGGCCTCAGTGGCCCAAGGAAAAATGCAAGAAGAAATTGAGCCCGTTTTTTTTCTCAAAGCAGATGGTACATGTAAAGGAAAGGTAAGGATTAGAATCTAATAATATTAAAGAAGGTAATGGTGCTGATGCTTGAACAAAAAGTGAAGATCAATTAAAGTGCTTTACAAAATAGGACATTTCAAAGAAAACACAAGAAATTAAAGTTTATTATCTTATCCTCTATGACAAATTAAAGTCAAACTTCTTTTAGAAGGAATCTTAACTTCATATAAAAGGATATTTAGGGGAAAACTTATCACAGTCTTCAATCGTAAATAAGTTAATTCTATGATAAGAATAGTTATGTTTAGATAACTCAAACCATCTTTATCAAAGAAAAAGATAACATATCACACCAGAAAGGATGAATATCAAATCTACCTAAAGGGGTAAAGATTTCTTCTTCTTTTTCACAATGTATTTAGGAACATATTCAGGTGAGTGAGTGCATGACAAATGAATAAGAAAACAACCCCAAAAAACAACACTCATAATCATAAGAGGAAAACATACAAGAGAATGCACTATTTCTGACTCATTTCATTCGTCCTACCCTTCTCCCTTTGCTAATAAATCAGGAAAGCTTTGACTTAATCCATTACACAAAAGAGATAAGCAACACATCCATTTTTAAGAGTAAAAGGAAAATTATAACTCAAAAGAGCAACCTAATAAACATCCCTAAAGAAACATCATTCGTATCCTATCCTTGACACATTTACAAAGATATTTAGTTAAGAGGGTCATGGAGAAATCTTGGGTTGAGACCTTCTCTACCTGTGAACTAATCCCTCTATTTTCCTTGACATTGTGAGTCAAGGAAATGATGAGGATTGTTCTTCTATGCACAAAAAGTGATAAGGCAGTCAAAGCAGCTTCATACAGACTAAAATAACACATAGGATCCTATGTATAGAATAGGAAAACAAATTGGAACCCATAATTCATTGTTTAGAAAGGAGTAAACTAAGTAAAATTCTACACTAGACTAAATAAAAGCATCAAGAGAATGAAATAGCAGACTTAATCCACATAGCTCAATTATTTCCCCTTATTAAGTTCATTGCTTTGGAAAATAGCCATTAAGGACTAATTAAGACAGCCAAAAACATAAGCACAAATTTACATATCTTTATATACAAAAATATTCATACAAAAAAGATTGTTGGTTTAGATAGAAAAAGAAAGCATTGGCATGTCGAAGGACAAATAGGGTTATCTACAATGAAAACTATTCCCTAAAGCCTAAATCTTTGGCAAAAATGGTGCGATAGTAGTTGAATACGACATAACTCATACACATAAACTGAGGAATCCGAATTACAGAAAAAACAACCATCCATTGATGACATTCAGATACGAGTTAGCATGTTTCAATGCTCGAATGAAAATAAGAATAGGGGTAAAATAGTGGAGAAAAGGCTATTACTGAAAAAAATAAAATATCACCACAACCTATGGCTTTAAAAGACTCTAACTATGAGCATCCATGAATTTTTAGCATTACCAACTACAATGACATATGACTAATACACTATGAATGACGAGAAAAAAATACAAAAATTAAAAGGGATGAAATATTACTTGTTTCGGGGTAGAAAATAGAACTCAATCTTTGTCGGAATCTCGACTTCTACTACTAATTGAAATTCTAAGATCAAAAAGAGTCTTATAAGATTTTGATTGGAATTTTCGATAACCGAAGAAGACTTTTCTCAGATAAATTTTGAAAAATAATTCAAGACTTTTCTCTCAAGGTTTTTTTACCTTTTTGAGACTTGGTTCTTTTTGCTCCCAAATGAGATATTTATAGAAAAAAAAATAAGGATGAATTTTTAGCTCAATCAATGTGGGACATGGGGAAATCGGGGCTATTTTAGGAATTTAAAAAGGGGATAAGGGGGTGAGTTATGCTTAGATGAATTCGTACTATTTGGCATAAATTGTAATTTTAAATTTCAATTTGTGATTGGGATAAGGCTAAGTTGTTAAGGAAATTATCGAGTTGCTGGGGTTAAGAACGGGTTGATTTTGGTTGCTGGATTAGGTTGGGTCATCAGCATCGGTTCTGGAGCCACCGTTTTTGGGTTAACGGGTTGGAGCTGGGTAGTTATTGTTTGATATTTTTACTGTTTGTCAATGTTGGAATCATTTTGGGTTGATATTGTTATTTTCTATCATTTTTTGCTGGCAGATTTTTGTATTAAATAAGAAACACAAAAATAGGCTGGGTTTAGGGCTTTAAAGTAGGCTACGGTGTTGTATATTTGTTAAAGAGGCTAAAATTATAGTGGGCTGATGGGGTTTTAATTATTAGGATGAAGTTTGGGATATTTAAGATAATCCCAATTAGATTAGGGACTATAAATTTAGGCATTTGTTAAATTAGCCAAACCATTAGAATTTAGCCAATTAAATTTTAATTTTGGCCAAATCACTCTCAATCAAGGTCTAATTCAATAGTTTGGCTAAATTGAAACAACGCTTGAAACAAATTATTATCCGATTTAATCCCGAGTTTCTTGATTGCATGAAATTAAACACGTATTTATAAAATAAACCATCTTTCAAACAAATTATACTTCAATCAAGATTTTAACCTTTTGAATTAATTTTCAAGATAATTCTTTCATTAAAATTTGATTTTTTTCAATATATAATAATTTAACAAAATTATATAATTTCATATAATTGAATACGATAACATATAATCTTTACTTAAAATAGAAAAAAATACCCAAATAACTATTTTGAAAAGCTTTTTAATCGAATAAAATAAATTTTATAATTTTCATTAAAATTGGAGAAACTCAGAATTAAACTTAGTCGTGGAGGACAAAAATTAGGTGTCAACAATCGCCCCCTTCTTTTGGGTAGGGTAGATGCAAGTAACCCTAGGCTAAGGGAGTTTGACATTCCTAATTTTTGTCTGAGCATAAATTTATTTCTGAAGGAGGTTGTCTTTCTCATGAGTTTCGTGGAGTTATGGCTAGACTCCAGTATCTGATTTCCTACATATCTCGGGTTACATGAGAATTTAGGTCACTTGTAGTTCATAAAGCTTGATTTGAAGCATGATTTTTAAAAAATTCACAATCTATCTTAGTTTTGAAGTTTTTGATAAAACTGAAAAACTGGCGAATAAAGGGATTTAGGGGGAATTTGGAATGTAGTTGATTTTTCAACAAAGAGCCTAGCCTATATATCCCTGAGACTCGGGGAATCAAACTGCTTGTAGTTCGACTCAATCGGTAGAAAGGACGGTCTTTTATTTTAGATAATCTTTGGTTTAGGATGAGTGAAAAGTTGATTGAGTTATGGACAAGATTCTTTTAACCTATTAACCATGAATGCGGGATCCTTCACCCCCATAGACAAGAACTAACCTGGACATAATTTCCAAAACCCTAAGTTTATTGTCACCCAAATTTGAAAGAAAGAGAAGTTTACCCTTGGTATGAGTTTAGAAATATTCTGAAGGTAAAGCAGAAACCAGAATATCCCAAAATACCCATATTTCTTCTAGCATAGGTATGATTGGATTGGTGGTGACGATCATTCTTTAGCTCGCATCCAAAGAGTTTGACGTCCCTCTCTAGACTATGTCCCATTTTGCTGCTAAGAAAGAGTTCCACATTTATCTATGGTCATATTCCTTCCACTAGAGAAATTTTCCTGACCTATCCCAATAAGCCAGTCCTAACAGCAGCCTATCTTATTCTCTGCTCCCGAAGAGCCTAGACCGATCGGTAATGCCATTAAATGAACGAAGTATTGTGTTGCTACCTATATCGAGTCGTCATTACCTGTTGTTTTGATTTGAGATTTTTTATTCTCTTGAATGCTCTCTAAAATGTCTCAAATAAAATTTTTAGTACTAAACATAATTCACAAAAGAGATATATAGTTTTTTTACCTTATCTCCATCAGTGGTTGTCTAAAATGCAAAGTCATCCTCTCATGTGCCTATTTGGAAGGAAATAACTTGCAATAATAGACACAACAACCTTCTTGGTTTCTGCATAATTGGCTCCTTAGTCGATTAAATATGTCTTCAAAATGGGATGGCCTTTTTAAACACCGAAGATACTTTATGCATAATGTTTCCCGCAACCATGTAATCTTATGCTGATATAGCAATGCTTTTGGTCGTCTATAATGCTTGTTTACTATGGAATAATAATCTCTCTAATAATCAACAATGATTCTTTACATGTGACCTCAGGTAAGTCTTTTGCATCTTTTGTATCAATACGACTTATAGATTTCCCTTGAATTATGAATCTTTGGATAATCTTGCATATTATTTGATATTGGATACGAGGTGACTTACAAATATCCATTGAATTGCTAGCATTCAGGTAATCTCGCATATTATTCGACCTTGTATAAGAGATGGCTTACAAATAGCCCTCTAATCTCTAGCCCTCAGGTATTTCAGTGCATCATCCAACCTTAGATACAATATAACTTATAGAAATCTCTCAAATTGCTAGTCTTTGGGTAATCCTACACATAATTGATCTTTGGATATGATGTGGCTTATGGAGAACCCTTGGACTTATCAATTTGATAATCTTGCATATTCTCCGATAAGAATTTACTTGTCACTTATGGATAACCTTCAGACTATCAATTTTTGGGTAACCTTGCACACTATTTATTTAGGATGTTGTTGCGGCTTACAAATGACTTATGGGCTATCAACTCATAGGTAATCTTTCACACTATCATATTTCAAATAATATGACTTCTAGATGACCCTCAAATTGTAAATTTCTAAGAAATCTTATATCATTCATCTTCAGATAGTAACTTAAAGGCATCTCTTCAAATCACGTGCTCTTAATACATTCAGATGTTGATTCATAGAATTTTGAGATATCCTCAATGCTAGTATTTGTGTCTCATGTCAACAGATATTCAATGTTAATAATACCTTGATGCCATCATTTGTGTCTCATGTATCAAAAAATATTAAATGTTGATGATGTCCTCGATGCAAACATTTGTGTCTTACATGTCAATAGATATTAAGTACTGATGATATCCTCGACGCCAGCATTTGTGTCTTGCATGTTAATAGATTTTGAATGGTATGTCCTTTTTAGCACTGAAGTGATATGAAATGGCCCTCTCGTTATGGCATAAAATAGCCCTCTCGGTAATGATATGAAATGGCCCTCTCAACAATGGCATGAAATGGCCCTCTCGACAATAATATGAAATGGCCCTCTTGAAAATGGTATGAAATGGCCTTCTCGGCAATGAGATGCTATGAAATATCCCTGTTGGCAATGCCATAAAATGCTCATCTTGGCAATGAGATGATATGAAATGGCCCTCTCAACGTGGCCCTTTTGGTAATGGAATTTTATAAAATAACCCTCTCGGAAATGGGATGAAATGGATCTATTGGCAATGAGATGATATGAAATGACCCTCTAGGCAATGCCATGAAATGGCCCTTTCGACAATGAGATGATACGAAATAGCCTTCTCGACAATGGCATAAAATGTTCCTCTCGGCAATGAGATGATATACAATGGTCCTCTTGTCATGGCCTTCTTGGTAATGGAATGATATGAAATAGTTCTTCCAATGATTTAAAAATAGTTTCAACGGAGTTTGTTTCTCTATGTTTTGCTTTCTACATGTACCTGTACTCAAGGTAGAAAGTTAGAAGACATAATGTTGCTCTCACTAGTGATCACAGTCAAGATTTATGATAGTTAAATGACAAAAATGAGCATCATGATTTGAATGACTTATTCTGCTATTAATCTTCTCTTTTTGAATAAATAATTAAATAGCAAATCAGTCAGATGCAAGTAAATAGGGAAAATTCCTTGTTTAGGGATTACTCAAATATCATTTGCTTTGCTTCAAGGCAAATTTTGAGGATGACTTTATTTTCTTCCTCCTATTGAGTGATCCTTTTTATTGTCGTATTTCTTGTGCCGACTCTCTTGTATTTAACTGCACTCAAAGTAAATATTTAGTAGACACAAAGCCACTTTTGCTAGCAACTATATTTTTAGGAAAATTTAAATACAATATTCACAAAGATAATAAGGAACCTTTGTTTGTCCTTCATGGTCTCACACGATAAAATAGACAAGTCAAAAGGCCCTCAATAAATGGGTAATAAACCTATTTTTAGGGCTACCCAAAAATACCTTTCTTGGGCATTATACGATTTGATGTGGCTCCCAAGCTTCTTGGGAATTTTTGTAAAAAGTTTCCTATTTTTGTGTACTGATCCTTGCATCCAAAGAAAAATGATTAGTTTTCGAGTGAAACTACTCTATGTTTACCTTCTTCGATCCTTGGTTTGCTCCTTGCCATCTTTCGGGTACTTCATTATGTTGGGAGTTTCACCCGAACTCCCCATTCCAGCAGATGCCTAGGCAATTACTAAGTAAAGATATTTGTATAGATTTTTGAAAGTAGTCTTAATTTAGAAACTAGTTTCAAAAAATTATGTAAAAGCTTTAGAAAATCTCTGCCAGTAATGTCATGTATTAGCTTAATGAAAAGATTTCTCTTGGTTCTGACTATATCTAACTTTTGATGGAGGATTTCCAGGGATTCATCATCGTCGCTGAGGTTTTCTACCAGAAGTTCTATCATAGCTGGAGATGTAATCTATCTAGACTTTGTCATAGATAGTGATTCCCCAAAACTTGACTTCGACTTATGGTGTTGGGGGATTTGAAATATATTCCAATACACTACTAGAACTTTTGAGGACCTCCTCAAAATTTCTGCCCCAGTTTAATATTATTTGAGATGATCTTGACAAGAGAGAATCTATCATCTTTGCTGGTCATCATCTTCTTTATTGGATGAGGATCTTCCTCTGGTGAATTTTTAAGATTCCTTCTCAAAAATTTTGCACGAGTTTCTATTTCCTGGGGTTATCTGACCGAGCTGCTAGGGTGCCTATGTATACCATTAAAGCAGGAATCAGGTCAAACATAGTTTAGGACTATATAGGGTTATATATAAAAATTGTATGGGTTGACCGAAGCTAACATAGGCAACCTACGTATTCCATTCTTGGGAATTCAGGTCAAACGTAGTTCGTACATAAAAAAAGGATAAATTCTCCTAAGAGGTTAATCGAAGTCAACATAGACCGCCTACTTATACCATTCTTGGGAATTCAGGTCAAACATAGTTCGTACATAAAGGAAAGGGGTTCTAGGCAAATACAAATCATAAAAAATGTTCTATCATAAAGGCGATTACAAATTAACCAAGGAAACAAAAACTAAAACATCTTTCAAACATAGTATCTCTTTACCGCATCAGAATTAATTGTGTTGGTCCACTCTTGACCATCCATCTCAGATAGGATTAACGTTCCTCCAAATATCACCTTTCGAACTATATATGGCCCTTGCCAATTTAGAGCAAACTTTCCTTTGTACTATTTTTGGTGAGGAAATATGCATTTGAGAACCAATTATACAACTTCAAATTTTTAAGCTCTTACTTTCTTGTTGAAGAAACGGATCATCCTGTGTTAGTATAACTGATCATGACATACGACAACCATTATTTTCTCATCAACCAACCTGAGTTGTTCATAACGAGCATAAAACCATTCTTTATTACTTAATTCATCTTCTTGAATAATCCTTAATGAAGGTATTTCAACCATAGCAGGTATCACCGCATCATTCCCATAAAAAGTAGGTAAGGAGTTGCCCCAACATTCTTGATACCAAACGGTATTACCCTGTAATTATAAACACCCCAGTGCATAATGAAAGCCACTATTTTTGCATCTTGTTAATCCATTAATTTCTGATGATACCTAGCGAAACAATCCTTGGAAGACTGCATTTCATGCTTCGCACAATTATAGATGAGGATGTGGATGTCGGGTAGCAAAAAATTATCTTTAGTACAGGATCTATTCAAATCTCTGTAGTCAACACAAATTTGGATCTTGCCATCTTTTTTTGGCACTAGGACAATATTGGCTAGCTATATTGGATATTTTTTTACCTCTATAGCCTTAGACTGAATTTGCTTTGTCACTTCTTCCATGATCTTCAAACTTAAGTCCAGCTTGAATATTTGTATTTTTCACTTAACTAGATCAAATTCAAGAATTATTAAAATATGCGACACGATTTTGGTTCTCAATCCCAACATATCATTGTAGGACCAAGAAAATATTCAGTGTACTTCTACAATAAGCGGATGAGTTTTGTTTTTTGTGCTCTTACTAAGTGGAAACTAATACTCTTCTATTTGATTTCATCATGATCGCCCAGATTGATTATTCCAGTTTCCTCTAAGTTGGGCTTCTCTTAATTTTTAAATCCCTCTATGTCTTCCACTAACTGCTCTTCATTATCTTCTTTCTATTTATCATCATTTCACTTGCTTTGTTCATTTAAACCTTGACACGACATGACATTGCCAGGTTTTAAATTACTGCTACTGAAACAAACCAAGTTAGATGATGACAAGCTAATAAAAGACAATAATATAATCATATTCCAAAATAACTTTTTAAATAAAAGAAGGACTTTTGGGGAAATGTATACAAATTATGGCTCATGACCTACGCAAATGCGAGCCTATGCCTTTTTGAAAATAGTAAAATATGAAAAAAAAAATTGGGATATAAAAGGGTGGATAATGGGGCCTCCTCTGGATCATCACTGATCCTTAAAACTACTAGTAATTGCCCTTCTACCACGATGATGACAAGTTATGAGTGGAGTAGAGGTACAGTTTTGTAAAGCCTCTCTAGGTACAACCTTCCTCACCCCACCAAACTTTGGAAAATCCTCTGGTGTAGCATTGTATCCCTCGAACAGGTTTCATATCCGCCACCACCGCCCCAAAAATCCCCAACCCTAAAATAATTTCTTTCAATTGTCCTCCTTGTGGTGCTAAAAACAAGCTTCAACTTTATTTTCTTAACCAAGATTAAGGTTATTTTTCTATTTCTTATTGGGTTACATGCACTAGAAGGTAACATGAGTTGATTTAATTCTAATTTGTGATATGAGAATAGCATAGATTCTCATACATGAATAGTAACTAAATATTACGTGTGTACTTATATTAATCTAAGTTATAGTCTTTATTGGGGGGTTTAAACTGAATTCAATTGGTAGATTCTTTCTGGTGGTATGTTAAAATTATTTAGTTATGCTTTAGTTTGTGTGTACTATTTTTGTGGGTGATGTCAAGCTGTGCCGAGATATGGTTACTTATGTCCTTGCTCTAGTTGAAATAATGAATTGCACTTTAAGTTGAATTAGTTTTTGCATGCTATTCATTTGCTACATAGATGAGTTATTTTGCTGAATACTACTGGGAATTTAAGTAAATTTGGGGTGTTAATGTTCACTACATGATGGCAACTAAGTGTGGGGTGGGTCTTAAACTCACACCACCTTAGTGGTAGCTATAAATTACTGAATTGAGTATCGTGACATAAGGTTAGCTTTGACATGTTGTATGTATGTATGTGAAAGTGTTGAAGAAATGGTAATATGCTAATGAATGGCTGTGTTCTGTACAAGTTAGTAATCCACTAAGTTAGTGTGATGAGATTTTTGAATTGCCACTTCTTTGAGATGAAATTTTGTTTGATGTCAGATGATTGATGACAGTAATTGTATGATGAACAAGGAAAGTTTGAGTACCCTGGTTCACTTATGTATATCCTTGTACTAGCAATGAAGTGTGGGGTGAATTCCACACTTAGTGGTTGTTATTTCATAAGGTGCTTGTTTGATGTGCGTGTGGGCTGTTGTGATTAATAGGTAAAATATCTAGCTAGCAACAGAGGAGCAAGGGAAAGAATATTGCTGGTTTATCTGAATCCAGACATAAAAGAAGTCGACATGCTGACTGTGTACCCCCAGCCCCACATATTCCATGGGGTCAATCAAGGAGATATGGAACAAAGGCAGTTGTGGAGTCGGGGAGAAAGTGGTATTCTCAACACAAGGAGTCTAAGTATTCAGCTGATCAATTTATTGATAGGGCGAGCCTGATGAAAGAGCATCTGAGTATGGTATGCAAAATTAAGGCACTGCACATGAATTTCTTATTCGAACATCCATCTGAGTGTAACCTCAGTATTGTGAGGGAATTTTATGCTAATTAGTATCTTCGAAACAAGGATGCAGAGGTTAAGGTAAGGGGTCATATGGTTACTTTTACTACTAATACTGTGAATGACCTGCTAGGTACACATGTGGTGGATGTGGATCCACTGAAAAGAATGAATGTTGAGCCACCATACCAGCATATTTGCCATCTCTTATGTGGCACTCATTCAATAGCCCGGTGGATTCATCACAAAGAGGGTGGTACTCACGTGTCACTCCTCTTCGCTTACATGAACTGGGAGGATCGCTTATAGGCAAAAATCATCTATGCTTGACTTGTTCATAGGACACATATGACAGAGGTGACGCATGACAGGGTGTATGCCATCTATGCCCTAATGTGCGAAGATGTTGAGTTGAATATTGGTGCAATTATTTTCTCCGCCATGAGGAAAACTAGATTTTTGGGGGGTCGTTAATATGGTTTTGGTGGTCTGTTGACTAGGTTTCTGAGGTAACATGATGTGGATTACAAACCACCTATTAATCTCAAACCATTGGATTTCTCACGTAGTAAGGTGCCTGCCTCTTATGGTGCTACTTTGACTATGCCAGAGTTTCAAACTCAAAATGGTCAGATCAAAGCCCAGATGTATGGACTTACTATACTGGAGTTGAAGATTGGGGGGCGTCCAGCCACCCAACAGGAGGTTCGTGCTGTAGAGTTGGACTACCCACTAGGGCCTCATGCTCATACTATGTTGCAGATAGGCCTCGATTTTAATGAACCACTAGATGATGATGTCCCCATAGATGAGGAGAGGCGGATGAGCTATTCCGATAAAGGGTCTTAATAGGAAGAGCAATCTGATGATGGCGATTCTGGAGATGATTTTGATGATGATGAGGGTGCCGATGATGACAAGACGACACTAGTACAATTCAATTAAGCAGGGAGTATAACACCACCTTTTTGTATGCTTATTTGATAGCACCGGGAGAGTGCTTCATTTTAAGTGTTGGGTGAAGTGAATTTCTCATTTCATCTTTTTTCTTATGTTTTATGTCATGGTTTAATAATTTTTAATTTTATTTTTTGTTTGGATGATTTTGTAAGTTGATAGTTTAGATTATTTTCCTTTTACGTCATATTCAGTTTAAAGTGTTTGTTTTATTTATTTTCTCCCTCTGTGGCAAATTTTTAGTTTACAGTAATTATTTGTGCTCTTTTTTGGTAATTCCTATTTCTGCATCTTCATAGTTACTTGCCTTCTCCTATGATAGATGGATGATGACCATCTTAATGGGAGTGCATCCTTAGAAGCTGAGAAAGTGATAAGATCCCAACTGCGACCTTTGAGAAATGCGTGGTGTTGGGCAAGATTTTTTTTGTGAGTATAAATTCAAATGCTTTGAAACAAGAGATGAGTTGTTTTTAGATGTTAAATCCCAACAAGTGTAGTGTGATTTGATTGGCTTAATGTGAATTTAACAAAGAACAAGATCGAGAACCTTAAGGATCCGATTTGAGTCTTAGCGTGCACCGAGTGTGTGAGTACTTGTTTGTATTCTACATGTATAGGAATGGCTAGAACTTTCCCAGTCTGTTTACAAAGTGAAATAAAGGGTGTTGGGTGTAGGAAGTGATTTAAGCATTTCTTTGTTAACTGAATTATAAAGACTTTATTTACCTACCCTTATGCATATCCCTAGTTAGCCCCGTTGAGCCTAGCATGATTCCTTTGATAGCCTTATATGTAGCCTAATCCTATTTTTTATAGACCTTGATTCTATCCATGGATCCTAAGCTCTTTAATATAGATAACGGATTAAGAAAGGAGTGTGAAATTGAAAAAGGTGAAAGGCTAAAGTGAAGCTCTAAAGAAGTGTTCATTGTGTGTTTAATTGTGATGATTAGGAATTTGTGAAAATGTGAAAGAAAATTCACTTTTCGTTGCCCGATTTTTTGTTACAATGAACATGTTTTGGCCCCGGTCCATTCAGGATAATGTGCACCTCAACCAAGGTGAATAGTTTTAGTTGAGGGTGGCTACTATAGGGTGCGTAACAAGAACTAGGGTGTGAAAAATAACTGAGAATTGAATTGTGATGTAAAAAGAAATACTCCTACCGTAGTTTTATTAATGTGCTTAAAAAAGATTGGGGTGAAACAATTGATGTGTGAAGGTAGTGAAGTAAAAAATTGGGTTGACAAAATATGATTAAAGGTGGTTATGTATTAAATCTCTTAGGGAAATTAGTCACTATTTTCTAAATAGTTTCTACCCACACCTTAGCCTACATTACAACTATGAAAGACCTAATTGATCCTACAATTCAACCTCTGACTATTAGTGGAGTATTACATTTAGGGAAAGCTTATGGATCATAATCTATTATGTATGAATTCTTTGTCAGAGCGAGTGATTAAATTTTAATATTCCCCTCATGATAAATATTGAACAATTGTGAGTGATATGGGGAAACTTTCTTGTTATGAGGGTGCATGCGGATGAAAGTCTAGATTACTCATTATGTTATTTGATTGTGTGCTTTGATTAAGTTTGCCAACGAATTGAATGTCACTGTTGAGATTATGAGGTTTGAAACAAATTGTTCATATGCAAAAGAGTATTTTTGATGCGTTTGTGTAAATTCCCAATGCTACCATGACTCTTAAGTTGTGATTAAAAGGTTTAGTGATTGTGCTGCTTAAATTGTTCGAGGACGAACAAGGTTTTAAGTGTAGGATAGTGATCTTGGGCGTATTTATATATCCAAACACCGCTATTTACCTATAGTTGGACTTGTTTTGAGAACAAAAATTATATTAATTATATTTCATTTGAGAGAAATTGTGTTTCATGGCTAACCGATGTGATTAGAGATACAGGGTAAATTTTTAGGGGATTCAAACAAAAATTGGACACATAGCAATTATTTATTGATGGTTTGGAAGATGTTGATGTGAAAGACCATTTTTATCGAGTCTAAGAACATGTGTAGATGAATGAGAGCAAGAATAAAAGAAAGCAGCTGAAAAAGAGTGATTTATAAGTTTTTATCGAACATTTGGTGGGCAATTCTAGTAATGCGACGCTAACTCAACGCATTGCATCGGCCAGTAAATCTTGTGCCTTAGCCAAAATTTCATAAGATAATTCTAGTACATCGACGCGTCACGTCGATGCATGAGTTTGGGGACTTAGTCAAAATTTCAAATGGAATTTACAGTGACACGACAGGATGTTGATGCATTGTGTTTGTGAATTTAGAATTAGTCAGATTTTTAAAGTAAAGTTCCAGTGCATCAACGCGAAGTTGACACGACGTATTGGCTTTAGCAACGCGATTAGTGGTGCATCACATCATTTGTCCAGATCTGGTAAAAATTTTCCAAGTATAATAGGAGCACATGAGCACAATTTCAAACACTTTTTGCAAGCATAGCAACGGAGATAAAGCATAGAATTCCCTCTTTTAGGGTTCTTATTATTTCTTTTGAACTTCTTTACTTTAAGATTAATTTTGGTTATGATTAATTACTTATTTTTTATGTTGAATTCAAACATGAGTGGCTAAATACCCTTACTCTGGGGCTGAGGCCAAGAACATGATTACTCTTTGATATTCTCTATAGTAGTTTCTTTTTGGATTATCATCGGAGTTGTTCTTAATTTCTTGAGCTTACTATTTTGATGAGTGGCCACCATTAGAATAAATCTGTATTTCTATCTGAATTCGGGAGGAGAATCGTAGGATAGAATGAAGAAATTAAGGAGCAATGTTATTATCCTTTTATCAAATAAGGGATTTGAATTAGCATCTAGGATAGGGTATACCTAGAAACCTTATTTGGTTCAATTGCAAGAAGATAACTTTATGAATCTAGAAGAATTGTTGTATCTCTGCGGGAGTTGTACCTGTAATATTCAATAGATAGAAGATTTGGGGTCGGGAGACCAAAATCATAGCATAAACCTTGTAAATCAATGACCCGATAACCAATTAGACTGCTAGAAGAATAGAGATTCTTATGATTATTCAAAATGCCTCAATCCTGGAATTCTCAACATTGTTGTTTACAACCGTTGCTTGCTTTGCTCTTGTCAAAACTTATTATTTATTATCTATTAATTTACATTCTTATTCTTAAATTCACAATTATCTTGATAAATTACAACACTTAATACCTCATTGTCCAAAACTAAAAGTTGGATAAATTTCTAGTTGGTTAGTCCTCGTGTGAACGATATCTGACCGTCTAAGTCACTATATTATTTGTACGATCGCGTTCACTTGCGTATGCGTTTGAGTTGCAACACTAACATACATCTTCTATCTTGTTTGAGGAATCCATCATTGTGTGTTATGGTAAATTCATTAATCGTACACCGCATATCAAAATTATTAGTTGAAATAGTTGGTTCCTGACCTTGAACCAATTAAGAGGGAAGAAATAATCATAATTTATTGGTCTAATGCATACAAGTGCTATTTTATGCAACATATCATATTTTAAGTCAACACATGAAGCTTTATTATCATTAGCAATGGTTTAGCTATTTATCGAAGGCATTCAATGTCAAACCATCATCATCAAGATAAATTGTCTTGATTACACAATCTGAAAGTTATGCTCTAAACTCAATTTTATTGAGCAAGCAACTTTATGAATGTCAAACTGTAGGTTGACAATAAACGTACAAATGATCATCTCATATCGATGCATCTTTTCAAGATATCACATGACAGGTGAACGATCTCATATTCACCTTATATAGTTTTCAGATTTTAAGGGATCTAATCTCAAAATTAGTTGATTCCACCAACTTATCACGAGAACAAGTAGCACTCAAAGTTCATGAAGAATTTTCTAATTCTTCAATATATGTTTAATACTTAATATGCATATTTTTATGATGTCGTAATCGTTTATGTCAACTTATGAACTTTTATGCTAGTATACTCTAAGTTTACCATGATATGTGCCTTTTTTTCTTTAGTAAATTTCAGATTTACTGTTACATGAATAAATTTTAGATTTACTAATTTAGAAGTGGATTTCAAAATAACTCTTATCAGTTATTTATCCTCTTTCGGAGGTGAGTTGTGATACCATCACAATCAAGTGCACATTTCTATTGATAAGATTTCTAAATATTATCACATTCACCTTAGCAAATGGATCTGTACGTATATCAATTGAAATTCTCATTTCCTAGGAATGGAATATAATTGTACCTTGAAATTCTCATTTCCTAGGAATGAAATATAATTGTGCCTTGAAATTCTCATTCCCTAGGAATGAAATATAATTGTGCCTTAAGCCTATAAATTATGATAGCTTATAACCTCTTTCAAAATATTACTAATTCAAGAGCAAATCGAGGTGTGCCTATAATGTAGAGAATTTTTCTCTAACATATCTTACAATCATAATAAGCATGTGAAAATATTATCACTTTTGATGATTATTATCTTATTATCCCTCCACGCTTATATTTGTGCATTCAATCACTTGTCTTATTTCAGACATATTATACATTGCTACTATATTTCCTTCAAGAATGAAGCAAGTCGTCAACTTTCAGATTCATCATATACCGCTACCATATTCACTTCATGAAATAGAGCACATGAATGGGATATATTTCATGACTTTTCACCAAATACCCATTATTTTGTCTTAGCCATCATAATATCATCAATATAGTAAATTGAGATCCAATCTCAACATCTTATCCATATAAAGGCGTCTTAGGCATAAATTGATGGGACTTGAACCCAACATATTATCATCCCTTTTGATAATATTGTTCTTGGGGAGTGAATTTAAAACATAAATGATTTCAAACCAAGTATTTTTTTTTCTCAAATCCAACTATAATTATATTATTAGTATCAAAAGATAAATAACATAAGGAATTACTAACCTTGAAATCCTTTTAGATTTATAATCACACCTTGTTTGGTAGAGTCTCATGTTGATAACATGTTATGAAATATAAAGAAAAGAAGAAAAAGAATGGAGAGAGAAGAGAGGAAACTTTTTTATTTCTCATTAGGGATTCTTGATATGTGTGTATTACAATGAAGGAAATTCCTTTATTTTTGAGGGAAATTTACTTCTAATTTCTAACTAAAAGACAGATACTCTGAATCCTAATAGATATCAACTAGATCTTGATAGATCTTATATATATTCTTGATATACACTCAATATAATGTAAATACATTTATAACAATTGAGAACTAATTAAACAATGACATGCAAAACGTTTCTTTTTTTTTTTTGGTAATAATTTATAAAAGTTACTTAAAATAAAATTAGAACTTAAGTAAATAATTATATAATGTAATATTTTAATTGATTTAGTAGTGTACTAAATATAAATATAGGACTTTTACATATTTTTTTAGAAAAAAGAAAAAATCTAATAGTGATATAATTCAATAATTACTATGCGGGTTCTTTCTTTCTTTATGCATTTTGTCGCCACTTTCAATTTCTTTTAATTTAGATTTTTTGATTATAGTTTTCTATATTTGTGTATTATTTAAGAAATAATATTTTATTCTCTCCTTTATATTTTAGGATTTAATATTATATATAATTAAATATTAAATAATAATTATGGAGAAAAGTGAAAAGATAATTTTGTCTAAAGCGGAGTGTTTTAATGAAGGGTAAAACGTTCAAACACCATTATTAAGACTCATATTAAAAGTGTGAAAGTCCTTAAAAATCTAGTTTGAACTTTTTTTTCATTAAAAGTCTTTACTTTAGGCAAAATTATTTTTTCACTATCTTTTCCTAATATTTAAGAGTTAAAAAATAATAAAATATATTTTTGGTAAAACCTTTACTTATTAGAATTCATTAGAATTAATGACAGATAATACTTTTTTTGATTAATTTTAAAATTAATTATATATATTTATGATAAAACATTTTCTTATTAGAAGTAATTAGAACTAATAACAACTAAATACCTTTTCATTGATTTAATAATTCTAAAATCAGCTAAATTTGATTTTAGGAAGATTTGAAAAATCTAGAAATATATATAAAAGCGTTAGAATAAAAAAATTTAAGAAGTACCAAATTAAAAGTTTTAAATACGTAATAAGAATGTAATGAATGATTTTGTAAGGTTTGACTTTAAATTTGAAAAGATTTTAAATATAGAAAAAAATAATCATACCACAAATATGGTTCAAATTGATTCGTCTTTCTTAGCCACTAGTAGTAAGGAAAAGAGGTACTGCATAAAAAATGTAAAAGTGGTGATTCATCAACCGCCTAAAACTTTTGGTGGTAAAATTATAGGTGCTTACACTAAAATATATTTTTATATTTGCATTATTATATTAAAAGTGTGAATGGTCTTAGAAAAGTGATTTGAACATTTTGTACTTCATTAAAAATCACCGCAATATATAAAATTATTTAATTTTAAATAATCAAATGTTATATGTGTGAGACACGTGCGGTTAAACTAGCAATATATTAAAAGTGTGAAGGACCATAAAAATGTTGTTTAAATTTTTGTCCTTCATTAAATGTCTTTATTTTTTTAAAAATCATCTTTTCACTATTTTTTTCAATATTTAAGAGTTGAACATTAATTAAATATCTTTATGGCAAAACCTTTCCTTATTATAAGCCATCACAATTAATAACAACTAATACTTTTTTCATCAGTTTAAAAATTCTAAATCAACTAAATTTTATTTTAAGAAGATTTGAAAAAATAGAAATAAATATGAAAGCGTATGAATAAGAAAAATTTAGGAAGTACCAGTTTTTTAAAAGTTTTAAGTACGTAATAAAAATGTAATCACTATTTTTGTAAAGATTTGACTTTAGAAACAAATAAAGATTTTAAATATAGAAAAAAATAATTCTATCACAAATTGATGTGTCTCTTTTAGCCTCTAAAAGCAAAGAAAAGAGGTACCACATGACAAACGCAAAAGTGATGAGGTAAAATATATATGTGCTTACACTAAAATATTTTTTTGTGTTTATATTATTATATTGAAGTATTAAGAATCTTTGAAAAATGATTTAAATTTTTACACTTCATTAAATATCTACAATAAATAAAATCATTTAATTTTAAATAGTCAAACATTACATATACGAGGCACCTACGGTTTAACTAATATATATATATATATATATATATATATATATGTAAAATATATTAAAAGTGTGAATACCCTTAGAAAAGTGATTTGAACTTTTTGTCCTTCATTAAAAGTTTCCTCTTTAGACAGAATCGTCTTTTTACTATTTTTCTCAAATTATTATTTAGTTATTATTAATATTAGAAATTTGAAATTAATTAAAATCCTAATATGAGTTAGAAAAGAAATTCCTAAATCAATTCAAATCTTTCCTTATATGTAATTTATTAATAAATTAAATAAATAAAAAATAATGTTGATTTGAATTGAAAAGAATAAGAAAAAGAAGGTCCAAAGCAAAAAAAGAGAACAAAAAAAGGAAAATACATAATTGGAAAGAAAATTTAATTGAATTGAAAAGGAAAAAGAAAAAGAAAATATGTGGAGGGAAAAAGGGAAAAAAAGAAGAAGAAGAAAGAAAAAAGAAAAATAAAACAAAACATAAAAACAAAAAAGATTTATATTAAATAAATACAAATTGAATTGACAAAGAAGGAAAGTAAACTAAACCTAAAATTTCTTATAAATTGAGAATTCTTCCTTTCTACAATAATACGTCCACAATATAGTTCTTAAATAGTTTTTTCCTTTATTATCGTCGTTCATAAATTTGATCGTGATTTAAGGTATGTTTTCTAAAAATTTTGTTTTTGATATTTACAATCTTGATAATATCTATGATTAAAAAAATAAATTTGCTTGTGATTTGAGGTAAGTGTTTTAAAATTTTAATTAGTATGTTCTTGAAATTTATAATAATAAATTATCATGTATTCGTGATAGACAATTCCAAATTGGGAAGTTTTTAGTGAAATATTAATAGTATTTATGATTGAAGAGGCAAATTTTCTTGTGATTTGAAGTAAGTTTTCTAAAATTTTAATAATTTTTTTATGTTATAAAAATAAATTCTCATGTATTTTTGTTAGACGGTGTTTTTTGTGATTTTTTTATAATGACTTATATACAATATATAATTTAAAATTAAGTTATTTACAATTTTGACCAAATTCTTTGTATTATATTTCATCATAAGAAATTGGTTAGCCGCTCTAATTGTATATGAATTTCTTTTTTTTTTCCTTTTATCCATGTGAGATATTAGGAGATTTAGTTAAATTAACAATCTAGCTTTTAGAAAAGTACTAACTGAATTGAATTCTAATGATATCATATAATTTTATCCAAAAAATAAAATTAAAAGAACTGAAAGTAGAAGTTTAATCCAATGACTATATATTTATAGTATAATAGGCATGTTTAATTATTAATCGAGATATATTTATAGCTTACACGTGGTAGATAAACTTATAGGTGGTATATAAATTTACATGTGGTAGATGAATGTCGGTCGGCTTTGAGGATTTTTTTCAGATAAAGATTAGGTTTAATTGTATTGTATTTATATATCTGTTTTGAGAATATTTTTGTGTAAAGGTTAAGTTAGTTGTATTATTTTGATATCTCTATTATCGTATTATTTTGTTATAGTTCACAGGTGCTAGATGAGTGTCAGACTGCTTTGAGAAAATTTTTGTGTAAATGTTAGATTTAATTATATTATTTTGATGTTTCTATCATCATATTATTTTGTTGCAGTTTACAGGTGGTAGATGAATGTCGATCGATTTTGACAAATTTTTTTGGTAAAGGTTAGGTTTAATTAATTAAATCTCCAAAAGATTTTGAATTTAATTATTATATTCCTTTATTACAGAAACAAATAGTATCTTAATTAGTGCAACGCTTGAACTCAATAAAGTGAGGTACACGCGTGAGACGCTTATACCTAAACTAGTATATATATATATATATATATATATATATATATATATATATATATTAGGAGAACAACTAAAGCAATGCTTTGCAGGAATAAGGACCACACTACAAAATTATTCAAGGATTTAAGAACTTGAAATCATTTAAAGCCTTCCTTAATTTTAATCACTCTAGTCCATGTTTTTTTATATTTTTTAAATCTTTTTAATTTTTAAAATAAGTTAATTGTTCAATTTTTAAGAAAGTTCTTGAACAAACTTTTACATTTGTCCTTTATTTATATTTTCTAGTTAAGTTCAAGAGAATTAATTGCCATTTTACAAATCTTTTGAGTAAGAATTATCTCCAATTTTAAAACTAATTTGAGAATAATTAAAAGGAAAAAAGAGTGAAAAGTGAAATTCAATTTATGTATTAATTTTTTTTATGGATGTGTATTGCCTCACAAATTTAGTTAAACAAATGGACAATACACAAAAATCACAAAGATATAAAGAACTAAAAAAAATAATATCTAAAAAACGAAGGGAATTAAAAATAAGGAGAGAAACACCAAATTGGGGGGGGGGGGGGGGGGGGGGGGGGGGGGTAGATACCTAACGTATGATTTCATATTGATTAAATGTTTTATCATAACATTCCTTTGTTATTTGTTTTAATCTTATTAATTCTTATATATTACTCTTAAGGTATTCTATATGTTCCATATCTTTTGTTTTCATGTATTCAATTAAATTCTTTTTCATTAGTATTTCTATTAATTTTATTTCTTCCATATCTTTTCTCCAATATTCTAAGTATTCGTAGTTTATCATTTTAATCTGAATAATACCAGTCTGAATAATAATGTCTATCATCATGTAATTCTATGTCTTCTAACTCATATTCTATTCATTCTAGATTTAATAACTATTCATCCTCAAAATCAAATATCTTTTCCCATATAAGTTTTTTTATATCTATTATTTCTATATCCTTAAGTACATACAAAATAAGTATCTTAAATTTATTTATCATCTCCTTAGATAATTAGGTTGTCATTTTGATATGATGCTTAGTTCCAAAGTATTCCTTCCAATCATATACATAATAAAATATGATCATCTTAGATTACTATATACCGGATTATTCTTAAATAACTATGTTCCTCTGTCACTATTAGCATGGTACGTTCTGATACTTTTTTCCTAAACAGCGCCTCAACTCTGGTTACTACCCTATCACGGTTTCTCTGCCTTATCGATTTCACCTTTAGGATGACATAGTTCTGGAACTTTCTCCTTTTCCTCTTTGCTAATAAACTTTGCAACATATTATTCTTTGAATAATTCTACTATGTAGTAACTAATATGAACTTATTTTATGATATCATGATTGTTAGGAATTAATGGATTTAGCTATTCATAATCATAAATGAAAATACCTGTTCTTGTAGATTTTATAATTCTGACATTTGATCATTCATAACTGAGTATAAAACTAAATATCTTATTGGATATTTGAGAGAGTTTTTAATTATTTACAAGGAAGGCATGCTCTCCGTAGAAAGACTTGCCTTAGATTACCGAATAGCCTGCCTATTTATAATCTAAAAAGCGCGTAAACTATTCCTACTTTACATTTATCCTCTTTTTACAAAAAGTAAAAATAACTTTACAAAAAGTGCTGAAAAACTAAGCAATAATTAATGTACATGTCTCTTTCGTAACTTTTTATCTTGTTGGGGAATCTTCTTTATTTCCTCATCGGACCATCCCTTTTTATGTCGCTTTCTATCTTCTGTTGTTTTATCTTCCAGCTGGCTTTTTTCAACCTTATCTTCTTGGTTGATTTTCCTCTATTTATTGTAGTTGTCTCTATCTTCTTTATCATTGGTCCTTCTGTATCTGCTTTGATTGATTTTTTTATTCTAATTGGACTTCTGGGGTAACATTATCTTCTCAATTGCATCTTGAACATAGGTGATCTGGGTATTTGTGTCCTATTAGCTTACAGTATCTGGTCAATAATTCTTTTGAAATGAATCCTTTCTTAATTGCTCTTGTATTTGGTTGTCTTTCTAGGTTAAGTAATGTAATTATCCACCTCTGGACTTCTTCCATATCTGACTGTCTTAGTTCTCTTGAATTTGAATAAATCATTAACTGATCTCTTGAATAATAGCTCCATATCGGGTTTCCATTGTGATAATTATTTGCTAGTTCTTGAATAATCATAGATATTCCAATAATTCACTTGTTTGCATAGAAATTTGGTATCTTTACTTTAGGTATTTCTGGTTGCTGTCCAATTTCTTCTATTATGATCATATCTCTGGCCAATCTAATTTTTATAACTTGTATAACTAGTTTGATTTCATTTAATAATATTTCTGCTGGCGCAGTATAAAACTTTATGAAAAATAAATTTCCTTGGGTTATCTTTTTGTAGGTTATAAATGCTTTGTATATTTTCGGTATAGCTAATAATTCACTTCCATCTTGGGTATATACGGTATTAAGTAATCCATAACTGAAATAAGTTTTAACTAGGTTTGCACTGATCTTTGGGAGTGTAATTAGCTTGTTGTATCCTTGTAATTTTTGGGTTATATAGTTTTGGTTTGGTTCTTAGATATTTTTGGCTCTGGGTTTGAGGTTTAGGTAAGTTTGTATTTTGTGGATATTTTTTATATATGATTTAGTTATATGGTTATAGGCTTTTTTTTATCTTTTATACTTTCTAAATATGTAGTAGTTTGTAGGGGTACGAATAAAGGTTCTTTTTATATTTTTGGTATAAATGGTTTATCAAATATCTTGTTCAGGTTCAATCCTTATTTATTAACTCCTTTGCTTGTACCTACAGCTATAGATTGATAAATGTTATAGGTTTTATGGAGTATCCCAACGTCTCCTTTTAGCTCTGGATTTTTTATGTCTTCGAACGACGTAGATCTGCATTTTTATAGTCATGCTGCTGACTTATAGCTTTAGACTTCAGTTTATCTTCATTAGTATTTAGCTTTTCAACCTCATTGCCAATACAGTCCACTTTTAGTGAAAGTGTAGTTAGAATTTTGAGTATTTCTTCTAGTGTATCTTTTTTTGCTACATCAGTCTGTGTAACTTTGTCTTGATATGTAGTTTGCAATAACATTCTTGTTAGTACTAATTATTTCAATTGTAAATATAAAATTTAATATATTTAATACCAATCTCCTTATTTCTTTTATTGTAACTGAATTTTGTATTTTCTTAGTTAGCCACCATCGTACCTGTGTATTATCTGTTCACACAATAAATTTGTTATATACGATATATGGTTCAAATGCTAATAAACATTTATATAATGGACATAATTCTTTCCTATTTATTTCTCATTTTATTTCTGTTTCATTAAATGTTCCTGAATAATATCTACAATGATGTTCTATTTTTTCATTCTCATATTTGTATTTGAGTACTCCTCCATAGTTGTACTCACTTGCATCTGCTTCTACTATATATATAAAATTCTTGTTTTCATCTGGAAATTGTAATTTAGGTAGTTTTTTTACAAAGTATTTTTACTTTTTGTACTTGTTTTTTGTCTTCTTTATTGTAATTATATTCTACATTCTTTTTAAATTTTTTCTATAGTAATTTTTAATTTTCTGCTAGTTTTCTACAATAATTCAACAATATCTTGTCTCCATTGATTTTGTCATATCTGCTATATCTCCATTATTGCTTCTTATCTTATCTTTCCAGTTGGCATTTTGTCTTCTTTTATTCTAGATGTACTTCTGGAATAATATTATCTTCTCCATTACACCTTGAACATTGGTGATCTGGATATTTATGTCCAATTATTTTACAATATCTTGTCAGTAGTCCATCTGAAATAAATCCTTTTTTTATTGCTCTTGCGGTAGATTGTTTTTCTGGGTTGAGTAGCATCATTATCCATTGTCTGACGTCTTCCATATCTGCTTGTCGTAGCTCTTTTGAATTTGAGTAAATCATTTGATGATCTCTTGAATAATAGCTCCATATTGGGTTTCCATTAGTATAATTATTTGCTAATTCTTGGATAATCGTAGCTAGTCCAATAAGTCGTTTGTTTGCGTAGAAATCCGGTATCTCAATTCTGGGTATCTCTGGTTGATTAACTCCTTTGCTTGTACCTGCAGAAGTAGATTGATAAATGTTATGGGTTTTATGGAGTGTCCCAACGTCTCCTTCTAGCTCTGGAACTTTAATGTCTTCCGATCGACATAGCTCTGCACACTGCTGAGTTAGCTGATTTGTAGCTATAGACTTCAGTTTATCTTCATTAGTCTTTAGCTTTTCTATCTCATTACCCATACTGTCCACTTTCATTGAAAGCGTAGTTAGGGTGTTAAGTATTTTTTCTAGAGTATCTTCTTCTATTATTTTAGTCTGTGTAGCTTTGTCTTGATATGTAATCTGCAATAACATTTTTGTTAGTACTGATCACTTCAATTGTAAATGTGAAATTTAATATATTCAAAACTAGTCTCCTAATCTCTTTTATTGTAACTGAATTTTGTATTTTCTTTGTTAACCACCAGCGTACCTGTGTATTATCTGTTCGTACAATAAATTTGTTATATACAATATATGGCTCAAATGCTAACAAACATTTATATAATGAACATAATTCTTTCCTATTTATTTCCCATTTTACTTCTGTGTCATTGAACGTACCTGAGTAGTATCTACAATGGTGTTCTATTTTTTCTGCTTCATATCGATATTTAAGTACTCCCCCGTAACTATATTCACTAGCATCTGCTTCTACTATATATATAAATTTTCTATTTTCATCTGGAAATTGTAATTTTGGTAATTCTTTACAAAGTAATTTTATTTTTTGAACTTGTTTTTTATCTTCTTCATTATAGTTATATTCTACATCCTTTTTTAATTTTTTCTGTAGTGGTTTTAAAGTTTCTGCTAATTTTGGAATATATTCTCTTACTTGGTTTACTAATCCTAAAAATGATTGTAATTTCTTCTTTGTATCTAATTCTTCTTTCGAATTTATTATTTTTTGTACTATATGTTGTTGCATTTTTGTATTCCTAAATAGATAAAAGTGGAGTAAAAATGCAACAACATATAGTACAAAAAATAATAAATTCGAAAATAGCCTAAAAATTCTATCTGGTTTTTCATAATTTCAGCTTTCTTTTCGCTTAGACTTATTCCCGATTTTTCTATTATATCTGTAAACTGCTCTAATAATTTTAAATGTTTTTCTTTGGTTTTTGTATATAATAATATATCATCTATGTATACTATACAATTAGATAATTGTTTAAAATAATTATCCATAAAATGTTGATATCTACCTGGTGTATTTTTATATCCAAATGGTAATACGTTCCATTCATAAAATCCTTGTGGTACCGTAAATGCGGTTAATTCTTTAGATTCTTCTTCTAGCTTTAGGTGGTAAAATCCTGATTTACAATCGAATTTGCTAAAATAATTATATCCTTGTATTTGTCTTATTTTTAATATCTTATTTGGTATTGAATAATTATATGTTATAGTTTTTGCATTTAAATTTCTATAATCAATTACCATCCTACTTTTTCCTCTTTTTTGTTCACTATGTTTATTCACTATAAATGCTGGACTATTATGTTTACTAGTACTTTTTTGTATATATTGTTTTTCTAATAATTCATCTATATGCATTTTAAATTCTTTTAAATCGTCAAAATTATATGTTAATGGTTTTTGGGTTATTATGCTATTTTTATCTATTAATTCAATTTTTATAGTAGTTTTATGTTTTTCCCATCCTTTTAATGGATCTTCACTATATAATTGTTCTAATTTTTTCTGAATTATTTCTATTTTATTTATTGAAAATATAGTTATTTCTGTTTTATTTATCGAAAATACTACTAGTTCTGTTGTATCTTCAGTATTTTTTATATTTTCTAACTTTTGTGTAATTTTTTCACTTCCTTTTATCCAATCAGTTTTCTTTCTTATTTTATTATTAACTCTTTTTGTTCTTACTTTCTGCTTACATGGTGTTGTAAACCACCAGTCTGTTTTGGTTATTATATGTGGGTATAATTTATTTAAGAACGGCATTCCTAAAAGTATATCTTTTGATGTTAGTTCATAATTATAAATTTCTTCTATTGTTAATATCTTATCCCATACTTGTATTTTTACATTCCTAGCTTTATAATTAATTAGGCTTCCTTCATTATTAAATCCTTTAACTATTATTGGTGTTTTTAATTTATCCCATTTACTTTCTGGTAAGCAATTATATCTACATAAATTAGCTTCTGCTCCTGTATCTATCATAGGCGTATAATATCTACTGTAATATCCTTCTACTACTATCTTCATTAATACATATATCTTCATTTCATGTTAAGGCTCTTTTTAAAAATAACTTTTCTTTGTTATATGTTAAGGTTAATTGTGTATGTTCTATATTGTATGGTTTTACTTGTTCTAACCATTTTATTCCTAATATTATATCTGCTTTTTGCATTTCTTCTTTTACTTCGAATTTTATTTTTATTTTTCTAACTCCTATTATTATTTCTTTTTCTGCTATATTTTTATTATTTATTAAACTTTTTGGTAGATCTGGGCACATATCATTATCAGTCTTTATTTCTTCATTTTTTACTAGATATTTTGCTATATAATTTTCTTCTTGTCCTGTATTCAAAAGTATTATATATTCTTTTTCATTTATTTTTCCTTTTATGTAATATTGGTTTAAATTACTTATTGAATTTGTTTCATAACTTGTTCTTTTTGATGAGCTTGATGATTCTGGTTTTTCATTAGCTATTCTTTTCGTTGTACTTATTCTATCATTTACTATTTCTAAATTTTCTTCTGTATCTATGTCTCTATAGCTATAATCATTATAATCTATTGTTTTTACAATTTGTTCGAATGGGCTTTCTATTCGTATTTTGTTAATCTTATTTTTTCCTGTTATTTTATGTTTTGTTGTTAATACATATAGATTTTTGCATCTTGCTGTAAATATTTTACTTCCTGGGGTTAATTCTATTCCTGATATTTTCCAATATAATACGAGTGATTTATCTATATTTCTATCTGTTACTGCTACTGAATAATTTGCACTTATTATAAATTTAAATTTTTGGTATATTAGATTTCCTTTTACGGAAGTTATTATGCTTTTTTCTATAGGTTTTATAATTCTATCATCTGCTAAATATAATTCTATTGGTGTATCTATTCCTTCTCTAAAACATGCTTTTATTAATATCTCTGTACCTCCAAGGTGTACATATTTTATTGGATCTCCTTTACTTTTTATTTCATTTATTTCTTTATTAATTATTCTTTTTGTTACTAGTGGTATACTAGCTTTGCCTTTTGCATATCTGCAGTCTATTACATGTTCTTTTTGGCATACTACATAATATTCATCCTTTTTCCTAGTAAAAATATTTTTTATAGTTGGTATTTTAAATATTTTCTCTACACTTAAATCTAATTCTTTTCCTTTTATTTCATCAAATATGTTACTGTCAAATATTATTTTTTGTTCTGTTCCTTCGTCATTTAAATATTCTTCCTTTGTTATTATTTTTATATCTTCTTCAGTCATTTGATTCATCTATTTCACTATCTATTTCATTATGTGTTTCGTTTTCTGAAATTTCATATATACTATCCTCACTTTCTAATTCATAATCTATATAATTTGTCTGCATATATTCTGTATTATCTATTTTTATTTCTGATATTTGTTTATTTTTTGGATTTTTAGGTAATTTACAATCTCTAGCTAAATGTCCTAACTTTCCACAATTATAACAAGTACATTCTTTTATAGATTTCTTCTTTTTATATGGTCTTTTGTATTTATAATTTTTTACATAATATCTTTTTCTTGGTTTCTTATATTTATATTTTGATTTTTTATATTTTTTATATTTCTTATGTCGTTTTCTTTTCTTATAATATCTTTCTTCACATCCAAATTGGGGTGCTATTTTATTTTTGCAACATGCTAAATTTTTTATTAATGTTTTTTCCATTTTTAATTCTTCTCTATATTTTTCACATAAGTTTCTATACCATTGTTGTAAAAATTTTATTCTTGCTCCTAACGTATCTACTATTTTTGCTTCTTCCCAACTTTTTATTATTTTCGAACTAAATGGCTCAGGTAATTTAGTAAAATATAATTTTCTTATTTCTTTACTTTCTTCTATACTATATGCTCCTTTGTAATAATATTCTTTAAATGCGCAAGTATATTCATCTATATAACACATATTACATATTGCTAATTTTAACATTAAATTTCTATTTGTATCTTTTTCTTCATCTTGTTCTTCTTCTATTGTTGTCGTACTACCAAATTCATCTTTTATAGCTGTTTCATATTTTTTTAATATTCTATAGGGGTTAGTTTAGTTATTGTTGATGATGTTCCTTCTATAGGTTTATTAGTTCTTAATACTTTCTTGCTATTTTCGGTTAAATTTGAAAACCATAGTTTTACTGATCCTATTAGTGTTCTTTCTATATATTCTGGTGCATCTGTTATATTTATATTATTATCTAATAATTGTTTTGTCATATATCCTATCCATAATTGTATTGTTTTTTCTGTATCTATTACACCGTCTAGGTCTAAAAAGTTATAATTTTTATTAATTATTTGTTTTGGTGTCCATTTGTCATATTCATTATATTTTTTAAACTTATTCTTATAATATATAGGTTTTCTTATTTCTGTTGTTTTAGGTATTATATTTTCATCTTTTTTTTTTATCAAGAGTATTTATTTCTGTGTAGGTACTTTCTAAATTTTCCTCATTAATTTCTTTTTGTTTTTCATTGATTTCTAAATTTTTTGTATTTGTTAATATTTCTGTATATGTTTCACTATCTTCGGAATCATAATTATCTGTCTCTGTCTCTTCAACATCTATATTATTTATTTCTAATTCTTTGTTTTTTATTTCCAATTTTTCCTTAAATTGATTTATCTCGTTTAGTAATTTTTGTTCTCTATCTTTTTCTTCTTTTTCTTTTTGCCTTTGTTCATACAACTCTTTTAACATTTGTAATTCTTTTTCTAATTCAGCAATCCTATTATTTTTAGTTTCTTCTATTTTTCGTATTTCTTCCGTAGTTTGTTGTTTTATTTTTTCTATTTTCTTTTTCCTATCTATCTCTTTATTTTCTTTTTCTATTCTTACCATTGCTGTTAATTTATCTTCTAATTTTAATTCTTCTTTTTCTAACATTAGATATAAATGTTTACCTATTTTCTTATATCTTCTTCCTAGATTAGAAAATACTATTTTTATTTTTGATCCTTCGTGGTTTTCATATATTTTTTCATCTATTATAAATTCTTCTTTGTTCATTTTATTGTGAATAGTTCATGTTGATATATATATTCTAAACTATCTATTTGTGATTCTAATTTTGATATTTCATCTTTTTGTGTATTTATTGAATTTTTACTAACTCCGGCAAATATACTATAATGTAGTCTTTTTATTCTTATTTTTAATTCTTTACGTTTCTCAAAAATAATTTGTTTTAATTCTTTGTATTGTTTTTCTTTATTCATTTTAAATTATATTTATAATATCTTGGCAGATATCTAAATCTAATTTTATCATAATTAGGTGGTATGTGTTTCATTCTTCTAGATTTTAAATGGATTATTAATTTTGATTCAATACTAGATATTAATGTAATTAAGTAGGCTAATCTTTGTGGGTTTTCTTTTATTTTATTTAGACTTATATATTCTGAATAATTACTAATTAAAGATTCTTTAATTTTTCTAAAAGCTTCTCTATTTTTAAATGGTCTTCGCATAATTAATTTAATAATTTATAGGTAAATTCTAATAACTCTAACATAAATTCTAATAACTCTAATAACACTAACATATATCTCACTTCCGTATCTTTTGAATTACTGGGCTCTGATACCATTTGTAGGGGGTGCGGATATTTAATAGATCTAATAGATTCACTAGATTACTAATCCTAAGAATGATTGTAATTTCTTTTTTGTATCTAACCCTTTTTTTGAATTTATTATCTTTTGTACTATATGCTGTTGCATTTTTACTCCGTTTTTATCTATTTGTATTCCTAAGAATTCTATCTGGTTTTTCATTATTTCTGCCTTTTTCTCACTTAGGCTTATTCCTGATTTGTCTATTATATTTATAAATTGTTCTAATAATTTTAGATGTTCCTCTTTAGTTTTTGAATATAATAATATATCATCTATGTATACTATACAATTAGGTAATTGTTTAAAATAGTTATCCATAAAATGTTGATACCTTCCTGGTGCATTTTTATATCTAAATGGTAGTACATTCCATTCATAAAAGCCTTGTGGTACTGTAAATGCAGTTAAATATTTAGATTCTTCTTCTAGTTTTAAGTGATAAAATCCTAACTTACAGTCAAACTTGCTAAAATAGTTATATCCTTGTATTTGTCTTATTTTTAATATCTTGTTTGGTATTGGGTAATTATATGTTATAGTTTTGCCTTTAGGTTTCTATAGTCAATAATCATCCTGTTTTTTCCCTCTTTTTTGTTCACTATGTTTATTTACTATAAACGTAGGGCTAGTGTGTTTACTATTACTTTGCTGTATATATTGTTTTTCTAATAGTTCATCTATGTGTATTTTAAATTCCTTTAAATCATCAAAATTATATGTTAATGGTTTTTGAGTTATTATACTATCTTCATTTACTAGTTCAATTTTTACAGTAGTTTTATGTTTTTTTTATTCTTTTAATGGATCTTCACTATATAGTTATTTAAATATATTTTTAATTATATCTACCTTATCTATTGAAAATATGGTCATTTCTTCCTTATTTATTGAAATTAGTTCTATCGTATCTTCAGTGGTTTTTATATTTTCTAGTTTTTGCGTAATTTTTTCACTTCCTTTTATCCAATCTGTTTTCTTTCTTATTTTATTAGTAACTTTTTTTCTCTAACCTTTTATTTACATGGTGTTGTAAACGACCAGTGTGTTTTAGTTATTATGTGCGGGTATAGTTTATCTAAGAATGATATTCCTAAAAGCATATCTTTTGATGTTAGCTCATAGTATTAAATTTCTTCTATTGTTAGTATTTGATTCCACATTTGTATTTTTACATTTCTATCTTTATATGTAATTAGGCTTCCTGCATTATTAAATCATTTAACTACTATTGGTGTTTTTAACTTATCCCATTTACTTTCTAGTAAACAGTTATATCTACATAGATTGGCTTCTGCTCTTGTATCTATCATAGGTGTATAATAACTATTATAATATCCTTCTATTATTATTTTCATAAGTACGTATATTTTCATATTAAAGCTCTTTTTATTAATAATTTTTCCTTATTATATGTTATGGTTATTTGGGTGTGTTCTATATTGTATGGTCTTACTTGTTCTAACCATTTTATTCCTAATATTATATCTACCTTTTGTGTTTCTTCTTTCACCTCAAATTCGATTTTAATCCTCCTGACTCCTATTATAATTTCCTTTTCGATCGTTATTAACTATTCTCCTTATTACTAGCGGTATACTAGCTTTACCTTTTGCATATCTACAATCTATTATATGTTCTTTTTGGCTTACTACGTAGTATTCTTCTTTTGTGTCTATTAAATATATTTCTTATTGTTGGTATTTTAAATATTTTTTCTACACTTAAATATAATTCCTTTCCTTTCATTTTTTCGACTATATTACTGTCAAATATAATTTTTTGGTTTGTTCCTTCTTCGTCTAAATATTCTTTTTGTTTTATTATTTTTATGCTTTCTTCAGTCATCTAATTCATCCAATTCTCTATCTATTTCATTATCTATTTCATTTTCTGAGATTTCATATATACTATCTTCACTTTCTAATTTGTAGTCTATATAATTTATTTGCATGTATTCTGTATTTTCTATTTTTATTTTCGATATTTGTTTCTTTTTTGGATCTTTGGGTATTTTACAATCTTTTGCTAGATGTTCTAGTTTTCCACAATTATAACACTTACATTCTTTTATAGATTTTTTTCTTCTATATGGTCTTTCATATTTATAATATTTTACATAATATCTTTTTCTTGGTTTTTTATCTTTATATTGGGATTTCCTCTATTTATTATATTTCTTATGCCTTTTTCTTTTCTTGTAATATTTTTCTTCGCATCCAAATTAGGGTGCTATCTTATCTTCACAACATGCTAAATTTTTTATTAATTTTTTTTTATTTTTATTTTTTCTCTGTATTTTTCACATATATTCCTATACCATTGTTGTAAAAATTTTATCCTTGCTCCTAAAGTATCTATTATTTTTGCTTCAGCCGAACTTTTTATTATTTTTTAACTAAATGGTTAAAGTAGCTTGTTAAAATATAATTTTTATTATTTCCTTACTTTCTTCTATACTATATTTTCCCTTATAATAATATTCTCTAAATGCACATGTATATTCATCACCGTAGCACATATTACATATAGCTAATTTCAATAGTAGGTTCCTGTTTGTATCTTTTTCTATATTTTTTTCTTCTTCTGTTGCCATACTACTAAACTCATCTCTTATAGCTATTTCATATTTTTTC
Organism: Capsicum annuum; assembly: GCF_002878395.1. Taxonomy (NCBI): domain Eukaryota; kingdom Viridiplantae; phylum Streptophyta; class Magnoliopsida; order Solanales; family Solanaceae; genus Capsicum; species Capsicum annuum. The sequence continues at coordinate 170,767,357 of NC_061122.1, forward strand.
AATATTTCTATTGGTGATGCTTTAGTTGTTCCTTCTATGTTTTTGTCAGATCTTAGTACCTTTTTTACTTTCCTCAGTTAAATTTGATAGTCATAATTTTACTATTCCTATTAAGGTTCTTTCAATGTATTCTGGTGTATCTATTGTGTCTATACTATTATCTAGTAATTGATTTGATATATATCCTACCCATAGTTGTATCATCTTATTTGTATCTATTATACAGTCCAAATCTAAGAAGTTGTAATTTTTATTAACTATTTGTTTTGGTGTCCATCTATATTCATTGTTTGGGTTGTATCTCTTTGGTTTATCTTTGTAATTATATGTTGGTTTTCTTATTTATGATGTACTAGATATTATTTTTGATGTACTAGGTAATATATTTTTGTCGTCCTTTTTATCAAGAGTATTTACTTCTGTGTTTGTTTCTTCTATTTTTTTATTGACTACCTTTTCTTTTTCCTTAATTTCTAATTTGTATTCTTTCTAAAATTTCTGTATATGTTTCACTATCTTCTGAATCATAATCATTTGTTTTTTCAGTATCTATTGTATTTACTTCTAATTCATTGGCCTTTAATTCTTTATTTTTTATTTATAATTTTTCTTTAAATTGGTTTATTTCATCTAATAGTTTCTATTATTTATCCTTTTCTTCTTTTTCTCTTTGTCTTTTTTCATATAAATCTTTTAGCATTTGCAATTCCTTTTCTAACTCTGAAATCCTATTATTTTTTACTTCTTCTATTTTCCGTATTTCATTTGTAGTTTGTTTCTTCTATTTTTTGCATTTCCTTTTCTTTTTTATCCTTACCTTATTAACTTATCTTCTAATTTTAATTCTTCTTTTTCTAGCATTAAATATAAATGTTCGCCTTTATTTTTATATCTTCTTCATAAATTAGAAAAAAACTATTCTTATTTTTAATCATTCATAGTTTTCATATATTTTTTCATCTATTATAATTTCTTCTTTGTTCATTTTATCTATTTAATTGTATATAGGTCATATTGATATATGTATTCCAAGCTATCTATTTGTGATTCCAAATGTGATATTTCTTGCCTTTGTGTATTTATTGATTCTTGACATACTCCAACAATTACGATATATTGTAGCCTTTCTCTCCTTATTTTTAATTCCCTTTATTTTTTAGATATTATTTGTTTTAGTTCTTTATATCTTTGTGATTTTTGTGTATTGTCCATTTGTTTGTATTTTAACTACTAGGCTCTGATACCAAATTGGGGGGGGGGGGGTAGATACCTAACGTATAATTTCATATTGATTAAATGCTTTATTATAACATTCTTTTGTTATTTGTTTTAATCTTATTAATTCTTCTATATTATTCTTAAGGTATTCTATATGTTCTAGTAATCTAGAATGGATAGAATACGAGTTAGAAGACGTAGACTTACATGATGATAGACAATATTATTCAGACTAGTATTATTCAGATTAAAATGATAAACTACGAATACTTAGAATATTGGAGAAAAGATATTATTTTATTGGTATTGGTGACTTGTTGTAATACTAGTGGCATGTCGTCCGTGCTAAGCACATGACCCAATATTTATATTTTCTTATCTAAGTTTATGTGACATATGTTTTTTAAATTTGTTAAAAAATATTATTTTATTTATTTTTAGAAATAATTTATTTTAATAAGTTTTCTTTTATTTTGTAATGAAATGCTTTATGACATACAAAATCTAAGGTTTATTTATTCCATGAATTTTAAAAGTACTTCTTTTTTTCTACTCCATGCTTTATCAAATGGTGTCACATAAAATGAAATGAAAAATAGTTAAAAAAATTAAAATATAATTCTTTTGTTTACGTATTTTATGATTCATTTATTTGTACCTAATAAAAACTAAAATTTTGATCCTTCAGATATTAGCTCATAACTTTGTATTTAATTTTTTACTTGAATCTAATCATTTAGATCTCAGTAGGTGTACTACTCCCATACTTTCTTTTTGACACAATATTACATTTGCAAAGTACTTCATCCAATAATTTTTAATTTATCATTTTGTATCTATTTTATTCTTGTTATTAAATATTATTTAATATTTAATGCTTAAATTACTTATAACAACTAATTATAAATGATATAATAAGATCACTATAAAAAGTACTTGTGCAAAAAATTAAAGTGGGCTTCATATAAGACGTCAAGTTAATTTAAAGTATTATGAGTTAATTTATCATTTTGTGTCTATTTTACCTTTTTTGTTAAATAGTTATTAATTTTCTAATACTTAGATGAATTATAATAATTAATTAGGGGAGATAGAATAAAATTACGATTGAAGTAGCTGAAACAGACATGTTATAAATGTATATTTTATTTTTTATTAAATATAATTAATTTTTTAATACATAAATGACTTATAATAATTAATTAAAAGTGATATAGTCAAATTACAGTTGAAGCAAGACCATGAGGAGTGTGCTTGAGCTGCTTCATTCTCACTTATTATATAGGAGAATTCTCACTTCTTATATAGGAGAATGTATATACGTTCAATGTAGAAAGAGACTTAAAATTTCTTTGCACTATAAATTATAAAAGAGTCATTAGAGTTAGTAGTATATCGGTTCACCTATCAATTATGGGATATGATTCTGAATGTAGGAGTATATAGGTTCACCGATCAATTAAGGGATATTATTCTGAATGAAAATCTAGAAAGGAAAAAATTTTGTAGTACTCGGTGATTACGAATGTTCATCTATGGCTTTCTCCATTAAATGGTTTCTACCTCGCTAACAGAATAACCCTATTTGCCATCCTCAATAGATACACGATTAATTGACATCAACCCTTATCAAAACTCATAGTGACTTTCTTAATGTATTTATCTTCTACTTTTGGATATTTCTGTTTGTTGGAGTCCCACATCGGTGGGTTAAAGGGTCCTTGGTCTCCTTCTATGGTCTTTGGGCAATCCTCCCCTCATGAGCTAGCTTTTAAGATTGAGTTAGGCCCAAGGTCCATTTCTTTATCATGGTATCATAGCCAGGTTCACCCAGTTCATTGTTTCCGATGTTGGGCCCCTCGTCGTATATTTTCCATGCTCTAGATATCCAGCCCTAGGCATGCGGGGGGGAGGGGGGAAGGGGTGTTGGAGTCCCACATCGGTGGGTTAAAGGGTCCTTGGTCTCCTTATATGGTCTTTGGGCAATCCTCCCCTCATGAGCTAACTTTTGAGGTTAAGTTAGGCCCAAAGTCCATTTCTTTATCACTTTTTCCTTTTTTTTTAGTAATAAATAAGTTACTAGGAAATTTTTTGACATTCATGGCCTGTAATAAATATGAAACCATCAATCGTATATTCTTGGAATGCCCCATTACAGTGGCATTCTAGAATAGATTGAATATGCTACCCTACATTCAACCTTTTCAACATATGCAGACTCATAAATCGTTGGAAAGATTTAGTAAAATGAGGCAACTCCAAATAGGGAGGTACCTAACTTGGGACAATGCATTTCCTTTCTACTTATGGAGTATTTGGTTAACTATAAACAATACGCTGGATACCCCCCCCCCCCCTCAATAAAGGTCTAAAACTAAATATTAATGGTTCCTTTGACCTCTCCACTGGAATAGGAGGAGCTGGGGGGGGGGGGGGGGGCTATTAAGGGATATTAAAAGGAACTGGGTCAAAGAATTCATTGCTAGATTAAGTGTCAACTCACCATTAGAGGCGGCAACTACAACATTGTTCCTTGGACTAAAAATTGCTTATCAAGAAAAATGGGATGCTTTAATTATAGCCACTGACTCATCTATTCTATCTACCACACTGTTAGGGAATATGAAGTTTTGATGATGGACATACGAATAAAACATGTTGTGCAAGCTGTTCCACACAAGTGAAGAAAGAAGAGTCACAGGCAAGACTATTGATAAGATGACACTGCATAAAAATAGGAGTGGATAAGTAACATGCTCTCAACACTTATCACATCAGCTGAGTAGATGCAAAGGAGAGGATAAGTATCTAGAAGTTGAGTTGATCAAGGAGTCCTGCAAGGCTAAGAGATAGAAGAGAAGAGTCCTATTCAATCAAGGAGAGAAAAACGTCAGCAAAGAAGGAGTGAAACTACCTGGGAGTACTATTGAAAATAGAAGAGTACATCAACTATAGGACTCCATCAGGAGTTGTCTTAAATACAATAAATGACATTCATGTATTTCAGTTATGCTCTAAAAAGATAGTCAACAATCAACAAATCAGTTTTACAACTTAAAGGAGCTAGTGGAGCAATATGGTCCTTTACTTAGAGTCATAGACTTTGTGTAATAGGTTGGTCATTGAGTCATATTGAGTTGTAATCTCTAGTCTCAGTATAGTATAAACTGAGTTAGGATTAACGTCATTAAATTGGGGAACTCGAAGACTTGGGAACACTTATCTTGGGAAGTTTAATGTTTTCTAGAAGTAAGAGTTAGAAGTTTTAATTCCTAGTTTACAAGAAGTATTGTAATTTGATGATTGTTGAGGCTCAAAAGTTATAGTGAAGTTGGGGTTAAATCCTGTAGAGGTACAGGTCGTAGCTTTTTTACACCTTTCTTGAGCTGGGTGTTTTCCACGTAAAAATACTGTGTTCAAGTTTTACTTCTGTGAACCACATTAGCTTACTTGTTCCAAAGATACGCAACCAGTAGAGTAGAATATTAAAATTGGTAGGGCACATAATCTAATAAGTGGTATTAGAGCGAGGTTGTCTTAAATAAGGCTAGCACCTAAGAAAAGATCATAATGATGAATTCTGCACCTCCTACTAGTCATAGCGAAGGTCAGTCAACCACTAGACCTCCACTCTTTGATGTTCTCACTTTATCTGGTGGAAAGTAAGGATGGAGATGTTCATCCAAGGTGAAGACATGGAGATGTTCATCCAAGGTGAAGACTATAAATTATGGGATAGGATTACTGATGGTCCTACTATTCCAATGAAAATGGTTGATGGTGAACAAGTTGAAAAGGTAAGGAGTGAATTTACTACTGATGACTTGGTGGCATTAAGGAAAAATGCAAAAGCTAAGAACATCCTTGTCAGTGGATTAGGACCTGCTGAATACAATAGGGTGTCAACTTACACCACTGCTAAGTAAATCTAGGATGCATTGGTTAATGCACATGAAGGTACCTCTTAGGTAAGAAAATTTAGAATTTCCTTTCTTTTCACAAAGTATGGGGCATTCAACATGAAGGAAAATGAATCTTTGCATGAGATGATAACAAGACTTACTGCTTTAAAAATGAGCTAACTTTATTTAGAAAAGTCCTCATTGAGGAGGAACAAGTTTAAAAAGTACTAATGGTACTGCCAAAATCAAAATGGAATGTTAAGGTAACTACAATTAGGGAGGCTAATAAGGATCTCACAAGTATGACCCTGGATGAACTGGTTGGAAACTTGAGAACTTATGAAATGGAATTTGATGGAACCAAAGAACAAGCAGTTTTTGAGAAAAACTTGGCATTGAAGGCTTTTGATAATGATGATGAATTTGAACTTGATAAAGAACAAGTTGACTTCATAACCAAGAACTTCAACAAATTCTTTAAACAAAAGAAGGGAAAAAGTAGCAAGAAGCGTTCAAATAACAATCCAAATAGATGCTACAAGTATATTAAGACTGATCATCAGATCAGAGACTGCCCAGTCTGGGAAATAGAGTGGAAAAAGGAAAGAGCTGCTAAAAAACTAAAAGAAAAGGCAAAAAGAAAGGAGGAACATGCAATGACAGCTACTTGGGGGTCTGACTCATATGATGATAAAGATGATGAAACTTTATTCATGGCATTTGGTTATTCAGACTTAGATGAAGAAGATGATGCTACTGAGGTAAGCATACTTGAACTTAAGGAAAAACTACATTTGTCTTCTAAATCAAAACTTGTTTCTTTAATGAGTACACTAATTGATGATTTTCAAGAATTAACTTCTGATAGGGATGATTGTTCAATAGTTTTGCAAGTCTTAAATTTGATCTCATTGAATTAAAGGCTTGTAAAGTCACAGTTGACAAGGAAAACTGCACCCTCAAGAAATAGGTTGCAGAACTTGATTCTTCTAATAATGATGTTAAGTTTGAAATTCTCAAATTGACTCTTACAAAAAATGGGAAAAAGACCACGAGTAAAGAACAAGTTATTGCTGAACTTAAACTAGAAAAGTGCAAACTAGAGTGTAGCAATGTAGTTGACATGATAGACAAATTGAGTCAAGAAGTCTCTAAAATGAAACTTGATCTTAAAAGAGCTAATAGGTGGATAAATTCATCAAGAATTATTCACAAATTAAATAAAAGAATTCATAATGAAAAGACAGGTTTTGGATTCCACAAAGGTAGTGCTGATCCTAAAGATTTGTGTTATATCTGTAGCAACCTTGGACATCCAATAACTGAATGTCCAATAGATGCTAAAAGCAGATCAAATAGTCAATACCTGGCAAATAAATTCTCTCAGACCAAAAAGAAAAGAATTGGTTCTGGTTAGAGAAACAGGTTACACTACTTGTTGCCAACATAGACTAGAAGAGATTTGATTCATCCTTTTACTCATAAAATAGGACGCAAGCTTATCTAGGTTCCTAAATCTAACCATTGATTTCTTTTGAAGAAGAAAGTGAAAGGAAGAAAAAGGCATTGGTACTTAGATAGTGCTTGTTCAAGACACATAACTGGTGATAAGAAAAAGTTCCTTTCACTCTCAAAAATCAATGGAGAAGGAGTTTCTTTTGGTGATGGAAAAAACAGAATCATTGCTAGAGTTGGAAAAATTGTCTCATCTAAGTCACGAGCATTGGATGATATCTATATTGTAGAAGGATTGAAGCACAACCTGTTGAGCATTTCATGACTATGTGATAAAGGTAATAAAGTTATTTTTAATTCTACAGGTGTCAAAGTCAAGAGAATGGACACCAAGGAGATTGTTCTCACCACTAGAAGATACAAAAATGTATACAAAGTTGACATAATAGAAAAACTAGAACTAGAATTGACTTTTCTAAGTACTATAGAAAGTGATCCTCTCCTTTGGCACCAGAGACTTGTACATGAAATTCTGAAACAACTAAACATTCTTTCCTCCAAAGATATGGTATTGGGATTACCCAAGACCAAGTTTAAAGAAGAAAAGTTATGTTGTGCCTGTGTAAGGGAAAAGCAAGTAAGATCTTCTTTTAAGTCAAAGAACTATGTTAGAGCACTATCAAGTGCCTTGACCTGGTTTATATGGACCTATGTGGACCAATGAGACTCTAAAGCAGAGGTGGAAAAAGTTATTTTTTGTAATTGTTGATGATTACTCCAGGTTCACCTTGACTTTGTTTCTGGCTTCTAAGGAAGATGCCTTTGATGTCTTTGTAATTTTTATCAAGAAAATTGAAAAGAAAATGGGAACTTCATTAGTTTCCATAAGATATGACCATGGTGTAGAATTTGAGAATGTCAAGTTCTTAGAATTTTGTTCAAAAAATGGTATAGATCATAACTTCTCTGCTCCAAGAACACCACAACAAAATAGAGTGGTTGAAAAGAAAAATAGAACATTGGAGGATATAGCTAGAACAATGATGCTTGTAGCAAATACTGCTAAAAACCATTGGGCCGAGGCAATAAGTACTGAAGCATATATCATAAATAGGTGCATGATCATACCTATGTCAGCGAAGACTCCCTATGAATTACTAAAAGGAAGAAAGTCAAACATTTCTCATTTTAGAACCTTTGGTTGTAAATATTTCATACATAATAATGGAAAAGATAATCTAGGAAAATTTGATGCTAAAAATGATGAGGGAATCTTCCTAGGATACTCACTTCATAGTAGGCCTATAGGGTTCTGAACATTAGAACAAACTATGTGAAGAAAGCATGAATGTAGTTTTTTATGAATCTTGTGTTAAGACTAACCTGCGGGAAGGAATTGACACTGAGAAAAAGGTTACACAACTTGGTTCATAGACTGGAGCTACCAAACATGAAGGTACCTTAATAGGGGTAACTAAATCTAGAGGCATAGTGATAGGGGAAACTGAGAAACCAACTACCCCAGCTCAGAACATTAGCAGTGATCCTAGTAACTCACTAGGCTTAGTCCCAAAAGGTTACAAGTATGAAGAATCACTTCCTATTGAGAATATTCTCACTGATCTCACTTCTGGGATCACTACAAGGTCTGGATTAAGAAGTATGTATGCTTTAAAGGCATTCCTATTAGGGATTGTTCCATAAAAGGTAATCGAGGCATTGCTTGATACTGATTAGATCATAGCCATGCTGGATGAGTTAAATCAGTTTGAGAGAAGAAAAGTATGACACTTAGTTCCTCTTCCAAAAGATAGAATAGTAATTAGGACTAAGTAGGTGTACAGAAATAAAGTTGATGAGCATGGAATAGTTATAAGGAACAAGTCAAGATTGGTGGTCCAAGGATACAATCAACAAGAAGGCATAGATTTTGATGAGAGCTTTGATCCTGTAGCCAAAATTGAAGCTATTAGATTACTTGTTGCATTTGCTGCCTACATGGAGTTCATTCTATATAAAATAGATGTTAAGAGTGCATTCTCAAAGAAGAAGTATATATTAAACAAACTCCAGGGTTTAAAAGAAAGGATATTCCTGATCATGTGTATAAACTGGATATGGCCTTGTATGGGTTAAAACAAGCTCCAAGAGCTTGGTATGAGAGACTGTCAAAGTTTCTAATGAAGCATGGACATACTAGAGGTAAAATTGAGAACACTCTTTTGTTGAAAACTAATGGAAAAGATTTCTTGGTGGTGTAGGTGTATGTTGATAACATTATCTTTAGCTCTACAAACATGAATATGACTCATGATTTTTACAAACTCATGAGTTGTGAATTTAAGATGAGCATGATGGGGGAGCTAAACTTTTTATTTGGATTGAAAATAAAACAAACAATATCTGGAACAATGATCCATCAGCAGAACTATGTAAAAGAACTTCTCAAGAGATTCTCCATGGAAGAGACAAAAGAAACCAGCACTGCAGTTGCCACTACTACAAAGCTTGATTTGGATAAAACAGGTCCTGATATGGAGCAAAAGATGTACTTAGGGATGATAGGGTCATTACTGTATCTTATAGCAAGTAGGCCTGATATTGTGTCCAGTGTAAGATTATGTGCTATATTTCAAGTAAATCCTAAAGAGTCTCATCTAAAATCTATAAAAAAGATTTTTAGATATCTCAAAGGAACCAATGATCTTGGTTTATTGAGCCCAAAGGGTAGTAATTTTAATTTGGTTGGATATTCTGATGTTAACTTTACAGGATATTTGGTTGATAGAAAAAACACTACAGGAATGACACATTTTCTTGGATCATGTTTGATTACCTGGTCCACTAAGAAGAAAAATTAGTAGCTTTGTCTATTGCTGAAGCTGAATATGTTGCTACAGGATCTTGTTGTGCTCAATTGTCATAGATTAAGCAATAACTTATGGATTTTGGTATAGATGTTGGATGTGTTCCTATTTTCTGTGATAATACAAATGCCACTAACATAGACAAAAATCCTATTCAATATAAAAGAACTAAGTATATTGATATTAGACATCACTTCCTTAGAGATAATATTGAAAAAGGTCATACATCAATCATGTTTTGTTCTACTAAGGAACAAATTTCTTACATATTAACTAAGTTTTTGAGTAAGGAACACTTTGAAAAAAATAGGTTAGCCTTAGGGATGATTAAAATTGTATAAATCACCCTAATGATTGACTAGAATAAGCTATTCTTAAGTGATTGTTGATTAATTCGGTCATACACATTTAGTTGTGTATTCTAATTCCAAGATTTAAGGGTAAATTGACTCAGCTATGTGTTGATTTTGTAGAAGGACTGGAACATCAAGGCAATTTTGTCCATTACTTATTCAAAACTCAGGTATGATTATTGCTTGCCCATAGAAGCATAAAGAGAAATAAGTTGTCTACATGGTTCTTTCCGTTACACTTAAACCGCTAAAACCCAAAAGTCCTTCTCATTCAAAGAGGCTGCCAAACCTTTCCCATCAGAACTGAACCCCTTAATCATTACATTTCATCCATCACATACACTTCACTCGCATTTCATTTTGTTTCTTTCCTTCTTAAATATGCTTCTTCCTCCACCTTACTCTTTATTCTTTTCCAACCTCTACACAATCACAACAAACTCTCTTTATTCAATAGCTTCTTTCTTATCCTCTCCATCCATAGAATCTTCTACCAATCCCTCCACTACCATTATACTTCATCCAAACATTACCTTACCCCCACTCATTGTACCCCTAATTTCTATCAAACTATCAGATTTTGTGATGTTCAAGAACCTACAAAACCCCTTTTCCAAATTTTCTTCAAATCCATCACCATCATCTGAACCCTCACTACCACCTCTAATTCCTCTTCAAATTCTTGATTGAGATGATATTTCTATTGCTGACCTAATCTCTAGAAGGTCCAAATCTAAGCCTAAATAAAAACCCTCTTCCATCATCATTGAGGTTGATGATAATGCTCTAGTAACATCTTCCCCTATTATTCCTACTTCTCATATTCCTTATATCGGGGTAAAAAGCAACGAGAAAAAGCTTCCTTAGAAGAGGCACTTAAAACTAGTAAAAGGAAATGTGTAGCTACTTCTGCTTTTCCACCTCCTCGTGATTCCTCTTCTGATATTCTTCTTTGATTTAAAAGAAAGAAGAATACAATCAGTGCTAAAGTACCAAAACCCTCCTTGTCTCATAAGTCATCATCTCAACCCATGTCAAAGGCTTCATCTTTTTCAAAATCTACCTCTACTGTCAAAGCTTCCTCATCCTTAAAAGTTTCTCCTCTAAAGTCCACTTCACGTTAAAAGAAATAGGTAAACAAACCTGTTCCTTCTGACTCGACGGATTCAAACTTAAGTTTCTATATGATACTCCCTCTACACCTTCTACTAAGATTGATCCTGATCTTGATTTCGACATTGATGTTGATACTTTTTATGACAAAGCTTCTCAGTTAGCACATATTTTTAACTTTAAAAAATGAATAGGGGTAGAGTTGACACAGGTTTTGGGGGCCCTAAAATGGATACATTGGTTTCTAAATTAAGAGCTCAGGGGTGGTCACACTTATTTTTTCAAGGTGACTATCAATGCAAGTTTGAAAGAGATGAAGTATATAAGTTTTACACAAATGGAGTTGCCATTGGGGAGATGTTCTCAACTACTGTTCATATGGTTACCATTAATCTCTATGCTACTGACCTTGCTTGAATATTGAGCATTCCTTCTGGGGGATAGGGTCATTATGTCACGGTAACCTAGCCTCCTCTAGATAATCTTCTCTCTGTACTTGAGATATCCAAAAAGTTATCTGGAAATCCTCATCTTGTCACTCATCGTAGAGTCTAAAAATATGAGATGACACCTCTTTATTAGTTTTATTTTGATGTGGTTCACAAAATAATCCTTCCTAGATAAGAGAGAAGAACAGTTTCTAATTTTCTTGATCTTACTTTGATGAAATTGTTAGATACTAAAATTACAATAGATCTTCCTCGACTCATTATCAAGCACATGCAAATGTTCTTAGTCCAAGATGAAAAAGGTCATGCTTTGCTATATGAATTCTGGCTTGCATCTATTTTTGAGGACTTTCATGTACCATTCAAAGTGTGGTCTCTGTAGACCATAAAGAATGTTATAGGATCTATGAACCATACCATGTTACCAGCTACTTTGAGGAGTACTGAAAACCAGTGCAAATATTAAGGAATGCACTTGCTGCAAAATAGGCTGAGGTGGAGGTTGTTCAGGATGCTCATGAGGATGAGAAAAAGGTCCTTCAAGCTCAAATTGTTTCCCTCATAGCCACTTTGGAAAAGGAAAGAGTCGAGAATGTTGATGTTATTAGGAAGATGACCTCCCTTATCCCTCTCTTCCTCATCCACTTAACCCTCCTCTTAGTGCCTTAAGAATAGTTTTCCTATTTTTTTGGTCTTTGTTGTTTATCTTTTTGCTGGTTTTGGGTAATGATAATTGTATCTTGTTTTGTGAATGAAATGGACCTTCTTGATTAATATGATCTGCTTCTATTTTATTAAATGTATAGTTGTTCTCTTGCTCTGAGTTTTGATTATTTTAGTGATAGCCCCAGTGGTCATGAATTATTAAACTATTTTTACTTGATGAATCAGCTTTTTGATGATGTCAAAAGGGGAAGAATAGACTATACAATGCTTATAACTCAATGACTAACTTATTTTATTCTGTGATCTTTTATTTTAAATCCTTTATTGAGTATGTCAGGATGGATATTGTGCTACTAAGTTTGTCATCATCAAAAATGGGGAATTTGTTAGGGAATGTAAAGTTTTGATGATGGACATATTAATGAAATATGTTATAAAAACTTTTCCACACAAGTGGAGAAAGAAGAGTCATAGACAAGACTACTAATAAGATGACATTGCATAAAAATAGGAGTGGATAAGTAACATGCTCTCAACACTTATCATATCAGCTGAGTAGATGCAAAGGAGAGGATAAGTATCTAAAAGTTGAGTTGATCAAGGAGAACTACAAGGCCAAGAGATAGAAGAGAAAAGTCATATTCAATCAAGGAGAGAGAGACAACAACAAAGAGGGGGTGAAACTACCTGGGAGTCCTATTAAAGATAGAATAGTACATCAACTATAGGACTCTATCAAGAGTTGACTTAAATACAATAAATGACATTCATGTTTTTTTACTTATGCACTAAAAAGATAGTCAACAATTAGTAAATCAGCTCTACAACTTGAAGGGGCTAGTGGAGCAACCTGGTCCTTTATTTAGAGTCATAGACTTTGTGTAATAGGTTGGTCATTGATTCATATTGAGTTGTAATCTCTAGTCTTAGTAAAGTATAAGCTGAGTTAAGATTAACTTCTTCAAGTTGGGGAACTCAAAGAATTGGGAACACTTCTCTTGGGAAGATTAGTGTTTTGTAGAAGTAGGAGTTAGAAGTTTTAATTCCTAATTTACTAAAAGTCTTGTAATTTGATGATTATTGAGGCTAAAGAGTTATAGTGAAGTTGGTGTTAAATCCTGTAGAGGTACAGGTCGTGGTTTTTATACACCTTTCTTGAGCCGGGTGTTTTCCACGTAAAAATACTATGTTCAAGTTTTTCTTATGTGAACCACGTTAGCTTACTTGTTCTACAGATAGGCAACAAAAAGAGTAGAATATTAAAATTGGTAGGGTACATACTCTAACAAACACTAAGAACATAGAACAAGACATGGACACTAAAATACTCTTGTGATGCAGGTAGCTTTGAAGAAGTTGGGGAGCCCGCCGTTTCTCCATGAAGTAAAAGAGCTGAATGGAAGTGCGGATTTGCTAGTTAAGGAGGGGCGAAAGAAGAAAAATAAGTCATTTTTGAAAGAATAGACAGTTCCACCTTTGTTTGTTCTTAGTATGCTTAGAATAGACAAGGAAGAAACTGCTTTTGTAGGGCATGTATGCCCATAGTACATGTATTTTATAATAGTAATGGTAGGCCAAGAGATTCAATTCTCCTGTTAGCAATGCTAGCACACTTGTATGATGCAGTATTATTAGTAGTAATGAATATTTCCCTTTTTTACCAAAAAGAAAACTTCAATATTTTCGTCGCTTTTACTTTTATATTTTTGTCAAATATTTTTTTGAAAATGATTTCCTTAAATATGAAAATTATCTTCTATCAAAAATAGCTTCTTTACATCACAAAATAGAATAGAAACCTCAAACCCTAATTATTAGAATGTAGTGATGAATATATTATTGTTATTAGAATTATTTTAACAGTTGGAAACATGACCTTTGATGAGGAGGTATATAGTGGAGTAGAAACTAGGACCAGGAAAATATTTATATAAAAGAAATACATAGGAATAATGGACCACAATCCACATATATTGATACTTTCCCGTGAAGACATTTTTGGGGTTAAAATAGTTTAAGCTATGATCACATGATGCTTATAAGTCAAATTTTGTTTTGGAGTACTTGGGAAGTCTAAATATGATGCCAAAACATATGATAGTCTAGTTTCTATTTTTCTATTATTATTGATTATATATTACATTATATAATATTTTGATCAAGGTCAGAATAATTATTTTGCTTGATCTAAAAAATCTGCTGGTCATTCTAGAAACATTCATCTGTCTCTTGTGCTAAAAATCTCAAGTGCCACACTCTTAGTTCACTGAACTATTATGGTTATCTTCATCATCACAAAAGGTTAAATTTTTGCCCAATTCACATTAATTTTTCCTTCATCTTCAATTTTTATTCCTCACCTTTTGGGTTCCTTTCGAATTCCCAAATTTATGGGAATGAATTCATGCTATGTATAGATGTGTAGGGAAGTATTTGCGAATTGGAAACACATTTACATATGAACTTTATTGTAGTGACCCGCTAGATCATTTCCTCAATTTAAACCTATTTCTGATGTTTTGAGCCTTTCCACACTCTTAATTCCTTTTTGGCTTGCTAAAATTGTCGGTTTGGTCATCGGATATTTTATTTGTATTTTAGGCTCATTTTTTTAATTTGGAGCTTTCGTTGTTAAGAAAATCATCTTGGACCAAAACACCTAGTATATGACCTCGGATGAAAATTTTAACAGCACCATCAACTTTGAAATATTGATTTTAGGCTAAGGGGACCTTTAATTTGGGTCCCGGTCCTTTTAGTCTCGTTCGGGGATATTGGGTGGATTATATGAAAAATAAAGCTATAGGTGTAGACTCCACATTTAGTCGAAAAGAACTGGATGAAAGTTTTGATAGTTCCATTGAATCTGGAATGCCAATTTTGATATGATAGCATAGTTTGTTTTTACGCATAGGGTTTTAAGCAAATCTTGAGTACTCGGTCAAAGTTTGTTTTTAGACTTAGCAAAATCTGGTGCTTGATATCTGGTATGACCACTTTAGCGGTCATGGAGCCTCTTTAGTGGCAAGAACTTTAGCTCTCATGATCTGCTTTAGCAACCTTGTCCATTTTGCTAAGGACCGCTTTAACGATAAAGGCGCCGTTTACGTGGGCATGGATTTAGCACCAGGAGAACGCTTTAGCATTATCCATGACCCTCTGCAGGATGGCTTTAGTGGACTTGTACACTTAAGTGGACAAGTAGCCGCTTTAGTAGCACCTGGTGGATATTAAATCCCTTTTATTTACCCGATTTTCCATTATTCTCCTCACCATTTCTACACTATTTTTAGATCTTGAAGAGAGGAAAAAGTAGAGAATCATCCATTGAAGATAAGGTAAGCTAGCCTAATACTCTTGGGTTATTTTTCATTAATTTTTTCATCAATTTCCACCGTATTTCATGGTAAATTCTTAGATATTAGGTCATTAAATATCTAAACCTTAGGGGCTGATTTGGGCCCCGATTCATGCACCATTTATGCTCAATTTTGAGCATACATTCCTTGTCATTCGAGGGACCTCGTGGCGGATTCAATTTTGAATTTTATTTGTGGGCCCCGCGATCCTGTTCTTGACCTGAATTCTGACCCAATCTTTTATATAGAAATATGGTCTTAGTTTTACTCCTAACGATGTGTATGTTACTATTTTGATAGTGTAGCAACATTTTGAGATCGTAGAGCAAAGACAAATAATTTGTAGGCATTTCACAAATTTGCAGTTCGCCATCGAGGTAGGCTTTTGTGTACTCTTCTTCACGAGATAGTGTTATTACATATATTGCATATCAGGTAAGAATGTTAGGATGTGAGTATAGGTAGAACACCATGACCTAACCTATATTATGAGTTCAGGGGATAGATGGGTGAATTAACCCTTAAGATGAAATACTTGTTATTCTTATAGGATCCTATTATCCTAGGTTCCTAGCAGCTTAGACATAGTTGAGTTCAATGACCCTTTAGTGTAAGGTTTACTACTTGTCTAGGTGGATTATTATGGTTTCCCAAACTGTAGTATTATGGTTGTTCTGACTATATATTATTGGGCTTAAGGTTGTGATACGATATTAGTTAAACTCTGGGTGACTGATTTGTCGCGACCCAAATCAAGGCCTGATCGTGACGGATATCTCAAGTCCACCGAGGACTGGAGACCACCCTCTTAACCTATGCAAATAGAACATAAAACACCTGACAATGACTGAATTCTGAACATATAACAAGATAGTAAGAAAGAAATAAGCTTAAAGACATTTAAGAGAGTCAACATCAATACCCAATCTACAGAAATATCAATGAATCCTCTACTAATCCGAAAATAAGCTAAGTCAGGACATTCCCCCCGACCTTGAAACAACAATAAAAATGGAAATGATAATGACAATGTAAATATAAAGTATTCACTTCTAAAAATTGATGGAATGATTAAGTCTTTCGGAGAAATGAAGCTCACCACTTCACTGCAAATGACCAACGAATCGAGCGGACCCCCTAACACTATACAAGAAAAGTAGATTTGTCTTCGAACCCTACATCATGTGGGGATACAATGTCTGGATACAGTTATTCAGTTGACCACAAGCATGTAACTCAAGATAATGGTAAAATAATGTCAGTCAAAAGTTTAATTTCAAACTCACAGTACATGTTCACATATATGTATACATATATATAATGGATGCTGGGCTAGGGAACAGGATTTAGCATAATAGTAAAATATTATCCTGGACTATGTAGCTCAATCGTCATAAACTGACACCCACAGTCTATATGGGTTTATCTCTCTCTGGTGAAAGGGACCCAGTGTGTGTTTGCCACATGAATCGAAGGCATCAAGGAAAACTAACGAATGCTCTGACCCCACGTCAATCCTAGATATAAGATATATCAATAGTGTGACTATGCACTTGGTCATCAATACCAACCTTTATGTTGGAAAATATGAGTTTCCAATATAATTCATTTCCGGCCCACACCTTCACAGCTTAGCTACATAACTCCCATTAAGCCCAAATAAAACAAGTTTCACATAACCCATTCATTAACTAAGGAATTTTAAATTAAGGCACATCACAGGTATCATCATACCCTTTTGCTTGCAATCTCATAATTATGCCATTATAATTTCATTAACTTAGGGGAATACCTTGACCAACTTTGTTTATTAAATCAAGTTGGAGGAATGACTTGACCTCCTTTAATTTATCAAATTAAATTAGGGGAATACCTCGACACCCTTTGTTCATAAATTAAGGCATAGCAAACAAAACCTTCAAAATACATATTTAACTTTTTAGCCATTTATACAATGCAATAGAGTGGGTAAGTAAGTCAAACCATGTGACAAATCTATATTTCAAATTCAATTTCATAAATTGTTTGAGGAAACTCAATTATTCAAATCAAATTCCAAGTTCATAATATCACTTTGGGGATTACCTCGACCCCCATTTCAGTTCCCATATCATGCACCCCATTAGTTTATAAAAAAATTAATGCAATGAATAAACAACTCATAAAAACCATTAGAAAACAATTCAAGGATCAGCCATTCCAAAACCCTCAACCTATGTCAAAACCCACATTCAAATCCATACAATTAAACCATTTAAAACACATGTTTTTCACAAAATAGGATTTGGGTAAGATTAATATGCCTGAAAGTATCACAACTGTGGAGAGAAATCAACAGTTGGAGTGATAATAACACTCTAAAGGGGTTTTAAGTCATAGGTAACAATTGGGGAAGAGGGGAATTGTCCAAAGTGCCTTTAATGAAACACTCAAAAATTATCGCCAGTGACTACGGGTCACCATACGACTTGTAGGGACTCATTAGAACTCGTCACCATGAGTAGTAATCAAGACAGTATCTAAAGGACCCTTCTCTGGTGACCCTACAATTCACACTATATGACTCATCAGGTGACCCTACGACTCGTAGGGTTCAAGTTATATCTAGGATAAAAACACTTGGGGCACACACTAGTTTGGCTACGATGGGACTATACAACTCATATATAGTCTTTACGACTTATTATGAGACAATCGTAATCATAATATAAACTTGGACAATCCATATTAATCAGGATATGATTAGGGTCCTATGACCTATAGTGATACCCTACTATTCATAGAGAGAGTCATAATCTGGGCAGTAAGCCCATAGGTTATGATATTTATAAGGATCGAAATCTGGGGTGTTTTATTCTTTCTCCTTAGGATAATTCATCCTTGAATGACGATTCAAGGAGTCCATTAGCACAATTTAACAAAGAGTACAACCACACTTACCTTTAACAAAGATTGAAAACAAACTTGTCAAGGAAATCACAATTTTCTTTAACAAAGTTAAAACAAAAAGATATTAAAATTAACATATACCTCAAACACCATTATCTGAAGCGGGAAACTAGAATGGATAGTTGGACTTCATGTCCTCTTCAGCTTCCCAAGTAGCTTTCTTGACTTTATGGTTCCTCCATAGAGCCTTCATCAAATCAACATCCTTAGTCCTCAAGCGATGGACTTGACTATCTAAAATTTCCACTAGGACTTCCTCATAGGACAAGAAATCCAAAATACCAACACTCTCCAAAGGAAAAACTGAGGAAAGATCATCCATACACTTTCTCAATGTTGAAATGCAGAAGACTGGATGGATAGAGCCTAATCTAGAAGGAAACTCCAATTCAGAGTCTATATGGCCCACTTGCCTTAAAATATGAAAGGGACTAATCTACCGGGGACTGAGCTTTTCTTTATTTTCAAACTGCATCACTCCCTTAATGGGAGATACCTTTAAGAACACCAAATCATTCAAATCAAATTCCATATCCCTACTCCACACATCCACATAGGACTTTTGGTGACTTTGGGTAGCCTTAAGTCTATCCCAAATTACCTTCACCTTTTACATGGATTGGTGAACCAGGTCAGGACTGAATAACCTATTCTCACTAACCTCAAACCAACCAATAGGAGACCTACAACTCCTACAATAAAGGGCCTCAAAAGGAGCCATCCCAATACTAGAGTCTAAAAAATTATTATAAGCAAACTCTATGAAAGGCAAATAATCAACCCAACTATCACCAAAGTCGATCATACATGACCTTAGCATATTTTCCAAAGTTTGAATCGTTCTCTTTGCTTGTCCATCCACTTGAGGGTGGAAAGTGATAGGGCTCACCTTAGTTCCAAGCCTCTTTGAAAAGAATAACCAAAAATATGATGAGAATTGAGTACCTCGATCATATATGATGGGAATTGGAGCACCATGCAACTTGATAATTTCCTGAAGAAAAAGCACAACATAATCTTCTGTCTAATAAGTAGTCTTCACTGGCAAGAAGTGATCAGACTTAGTCATCCTATCGATGATGTCCCAAATTAAATCAAGCTGACTGCGAGACTGCAGAATGCCGATAATGAAATCCATATTAATCACCTCCCACTTTCATACAGGAAACTCAATATCTTGAAATAACCCACCGGGCCTCAGATGTTCAACCTTCACTTGCTGACACACCTTACACTTAGCTATAAAATGAGCCACATCCCTGTTTATGTTATTCCACCAATAGATCTCTTTCAAATTATTATACATCTTTGTTGAACCTGGATGAATAGTGTACCTTAACTTATGAGCCTTAGCTAAGATCTTTTCTCTTAGCCTATCAATATCAGGAACATACAACCTACCTTGGTACCTCAAGATACCATCACCACTAATCTCAAAGGCCATCACTTTTTGCAGACCAACATCATTCTTGATCTATATCAAGATAGGATACAAAACATATTTCTCTTTCACCTCAGTACCCAGAGAGAACTTTGCCATCTCTTGAACAATCACACCACCATCTCCAGAGTATAAAAGTTGAACTCCAAGATTAGCCAACCAGCGAATGTCCTTCACTAATACTCGATCTCTTTATCCACGTGGGATAAATATCCTATGGAAAACCTGCTATGACCTTTAGAAACCATATTAGCTTTACCTGGATGGTAATCAGACTCATATCATTTTCCATAACTATCCCCCGCTGCATCAACACACAACTCAGTCCCACATAAGATGTATCATAATAAACAACAAAACCATCAGTACCCTAGGTAGGGTAAAAATAAGATCAAAAGTCAACTTATCTTTCAACTTCTAATAACTACCCTCGCAAGTATCAGACTATAGGAACTTCACTTTTTACTGAGTCAACTTAGTCAATGAAGCAGGAATAAATAAGAAGCTTTTCACAAAACTCCTATAATATCTGGCTAAACCCAAGAAGCTCTGAATATCAGTTGGAGTCGTAGGTCTAGGCTACTTGTTAACCCCAGTAACTTTTTATGCATCCACCATGATCCTCTTACTAGAAATAACATCACCCAAAAAAGTAGCAATATTCAAATGGAACTCATACTTTGAGAACTTTGCATATAATCGTTGATCTTTACGGGTTTATAACACTATACGGAGGTAATCGACATGATTCGCCAAGCTCTTAGAATAAACTAAGATGTCATAAATAAACAAAATAATGAATAAGTCTAAAAACTGATGGAATACCCATTTAATAAGATTCATAAATACTGCTAATGCATTAGTCAAGCCAAAGGACATCACCAAAGCTCGAAATGACCATACGAGTTTAGAAAGCAGTCTTAGGAATATCCACCTTCTTAATCTTTAACTAATGATAACCTGACCAAAGGTCAATATTACAGAAGTAATTAGCACCCTGAAGCTGGTCAAACAGGTCATCAATCCTAGGAAGAGAATACTTATTCCTTACTATCACCTTATTTAATTAGCGGCAATCTATACACATCTAAAAGGGATCCATCTTTCTTACGCATGAAGAACACCGAAGCACCCTATGATGAAACATTAGGTCGAATAAAACCCTTACAAAAAAGATCTTTGAACTGCTCCTTAAGTTCTTTAAACTCAACTGAAGCAATTTTATAAGGAGGGATAGAGATAGGATGAGTGTCCAGAAGAAGATTGATCCCAAAATAAATTTCCCTATTAGGAGGGACACCAGGAAGATCATCAGGAAAACTTTGGTAAGCCCACAAACCATAGAAACATATTTATTTCATATTTTTCTTTCATTTCTCTTAGTAGTCTGTTACTAACAGTTTTGAACTACGGGTTGCCTTACCTACTGGTGGGTTATAGTAAATCTCATTATGACCATTGAAATTAGCTCATGAAAAATTTGTATCAACACCTAGTTTTACCGGTGTATTAGTAAAAGATCTAAATGTCTAACAGAGTCCTGCAGATTTGTGTGAATATGTCTATATCCTATCTTTTAGAGGCTACAAGACATTCATAAGAAATTATATCCTTGGCCCCTTATCTGTGTCTGTATTTCTATAAACCTCTAGTATATTCTTGACACTATTCAATCATAGATGGATGATATAAGGTTGTTAATAGATTTAGATGGCACTTTGGCTCGTGTTCCTAATATTATAACACAGTGTCAAACTAAGGAGTCAGAGAGGAATATTAGTGGTCACCAATCTCAACCAAAGGATTTACAACCATCTTAGGCTCTGATAGAGTTTGTGACTGCTTTTGCCTTTCAAGATTCAGCGTTGGGGATTTTGAGACTTTTTATGATTACCTCACTACCAGAGATAATGTCTAGTTTATCGAGAAGTTTTAACATTAGAGATGGGTTTATTGGTGTTCAATAGGGTTCCTTGTCAGTTTAGATTATGAGATTATGTTTCTTGAGTGGGCCAGACATACTCATATGATATACCTTCAAGAATGAGACAGTATGTGTATTTATTTGGGGTTTAGTATTGCCACTCCATTTTGTGTTGGAGTATTTGATAATATCTAAATATTTTTTCCCTGTGGTTTTTTATCATAAGAGAGCTACTAAGAGAGCATGTAATAAGACTCCGTAGGTGGCTCTCATATTAGCCGTGAAAGTCATAGTTGGCAAATTTTCCATTAGACTTAGCAGAGTACCTGTATGGATCTTTAGGCTGTGGGATAGTCATTCTGGATTAGTGGGTGATACAACTCAGAGTATTCCAACAACTTATTGTGGTTGTGGCAAGATTGGTCATTGGTCTAGAGAGTTCCCCAGCTATGAGTTGGTTGTTTAGAATGAGCTATCATATACTTTAGTGGAGTTAAGGAAGGTGAGGATAGGTAATATTTTCTTTTGATTGCTTTTTAAGTTGGAAAATTTAGTTTTCATTGCTAAGATTGAGTTTTGGATTGACCAATTTTTTTGCTAGTTTATTTCTTTGAGTTTCTAGAGTTTTGGGTTTTACTAGTACAATTTTTGTCCTTGGTAAGTTCTTGGGTGTACTTTGTTGATTTGTGCCCTCTAGTAGATATAGAATTGATTGTTTTTCCTTCAGCCTATGGTTTATATTTTGTTGTGATTTGGTTCGTAGCTACGTCTTTATTTTGACTTTGGTAGGATCCATTGGAGATATTTCTGATCTTAGATAGTAAGGATGAGTTGGGTGTTTACCTTTTTTTAGACTCGCCGACTTTAATTTTGTATTTGATACCTTAGAATTGCGATTTAGAGGTTACGATAGATTTTGAGCGTAGATGCTTACTCATCTATGGGATTGGGTTTGATGGTTGGGATTAAATAGTCTGACTTCATTGCTAAAGTCATAGTTTTGGATTGAGTAGTTTG
Source organism: Capsicum annuum (assembly GCF_002878395.1). NCBI lineage: Eukaryota > Viridiplantae > Streptophyta > Magnoliopsida > Solanales > Solanaceae > Capsicum > Capsicum annuum. The sequence goes on from NC_061122.1 coordinate 170,790,070, forward strand.
GTTGTAGCCTATATTTTTAGATTTTGTGTGAACTGAGCATTTGCTTATAGGCTGGCTAAGACGACTCCTTGACTACCATTTGTTTTTCTTCAGTTCAGATTGGTTGTAGTTTATTGATGTTCTAATGATAGCTCATTGGTACTTGAGGATGGTTTCTTCTGCTCTTGACCTCGATTTTAAATTTTTATCAGATTTTGGCTGATCTTATTATCGAAAGTAGAATTATCGAGTTGGATTCAACCTGTCTTTGTCCTTTGTTGATGGGATCTCCTAGAGAGGATCATTCAATGGTGACTTCTTATGCTTCAGACTCTCGACTATCAATTTTGAGGATCATTCAAACTAGTTGTAGCATTGACAGTTGGTTGCAGATATTGGTCATTCCCATTTGTTTTCTTTAATAGCACCATACGGGCTTATCCTTATTCTCACTATTATGGACTTGGGTGGATTAACTTCAACTCTTTGAGGTTAGTGTGATGGTGTTGTGTATATAGGACTTGGGTGGCCTTCTTCTTGGTTTGGAGAATATAGCAGGTTTGGAAATCCAAAAGAAAGTTGTATTTAGATAATGGATTTGGTTGTATGATTCATACCTTGGTTCGCCTTTAGCTTGGATGGGTTCTTTCTTGGTTGTGCTGGTAACAGTGTAGTTTTAATGTGTCGTGGTTGGGAATTGTATGCATCAACCTTCCTCGATTCAGTTGGAGGTCAGTTGGTTTTTGAGGTTGAGTTTTGGTAGTTTGAGAAGTGAAGTAATGAAGTTGGTTGAAAATGGGATACTTATGGCAAAATCTCTTGAAAGTATTATTTCATCATGTAGGTTATCTGATGGAGCATATGGGCCCAATACTTCATCCCTTCGAGTTTCGTGCTCCTCTTATCCATTGACTTTTTCAAATGAAGTCCTTTTAGTAGTGGATATTGTAATGACCCTCTAGGTTATTTCCTTAATTTATGTTCATTTCCGGTGTTTGAACCTTTTAGCAGTGGCTACACGTCAGTTTTGACTTACCGAAACTGTCGGTTCGGTTATCTTAGAGTTCATTTGGGTGTTAGGCTCATTTTCCTATTTTGACGCTTTTACTGTTACAAAATATTGGTGTCAGCTAAAAAATCCTAATCGATGACCTGAGATGAGAATTTGGACAGTGCTTAATTTAGTTGAATTCTACTGTTTAAACTACCACGAAATATTGATTCAATACAAATCTTGTCCCTAATTTATCATTTGATTTGTGATTCGTATCTAGCTTTGTAATGACATCTATTTCAGAATCACAGACATCTGACTTTAAAGTACTAATATCTTCTATACCTATAAGGTAAAATATGTGTCTTCTAATACATTTTGTTGATGGTAGAACAAATCAATTTAAAAGGTTCATGATGTTGTATCTATTCATGATGCATTTGTCTTCTTTTTTTTAAGAAAGAAACGTGTAAATATGCTACTCCTATTTGAAGTAAAGTATTTTAAACCTAATACTGAAGATAGTTTAACTGCATCTTGGCTAGAAACAAAAAGAAAATACATTGTTAACTAAAGATTATATAAGGTGTTATCAAGTCAATAATAGCTATTTGATCATCTTTGTCATTAGTTGAGCCTCAGGTAGTCATTCGGAGGATCAAGACCATTTTTATTGTAACTAGATAAAGACAACTATAAATTAAATTATTCAAATTGCAGATTTTGTTGAAGAGTTTTTAACACTTAAATTTGTCCATGAGTCATCATTGATAATGTAAATAAACAACACATATGGTCAGGTAATATGTGAATCAAACTTACCTTTAGTTGAAAGCTGGCTATTGGATTTTGCAATATTATATAGAAATGCAGCGAAATTGCATCTTTATTGGTGTATCCAAACTTAGAGCTTATCAATATCTATCAATTAGTGATAACACAAAATTTTCTTAATATTTCTATGAATATCGGCTTATTACTCCTTCACCTGTTCTTTGTAACCATTAAGTGTTTTTATTGCTTGTTTAAGTTAGTAACAAAAATTTTGTTATCACTTCCATCCTTGTTTTATGTGATTGTTACTCTTATTTTTGCAAGCCTACACTTCTGCCTTTTGAAACCCTATTGGATGTTAGCATAGCAACTCAACATTTTAATTTCTATTTTTAAGTGACATGTATTAAACTGGATCTACATTCTACTTTGGTGCTCAGGCAAACCTTGCAAGCATGATCTATCTAGTCAATTATCAAATATATAGAATTTCCCTGAAAATAGTTGGATGTTACCTGTCTAGCTTACTGAATAATACCTATTTTAGTCATCTCATTTTTTTACTTTTAACATTTTATGTAACAGTTTATGAACCCATATGATAGATGGTGATGCTCTAATGCACTTTGACGATGAGAAGGAATGACATACCACTTCAATGTGAATCTAATCATCCAATATTTGCATTATTTTATACATTTTTCTGATCTGTCAAGACCCAATTTCTCAGGTCATGATGACACCTACTATAACCCAAGAGTTGGAAAGCCAACCACATAGTCCAAAACTACTACTAACAGACTAATAAGAGAAAATAAGGAATAATGCAGAATAAATAACATCAAAAACTAAAATAAATAAGATAGTCCCAAGACTTGGTGGAATAACTACAAGATATTCTAATGTAATAATATTACAAAATGAAGAATTAAATAAATATACTAATACAACCCATCTGTCATCACCCGAGACTTCGCCCAAGTCATAACATGGTGCCTAGAGTCACAAGTGACCCCAAGATTACCTATGATATGGAACAAGCTGTAAATATATGAAAGAAGGTAAAAAAATACAATGCGAAAGTCATTTAAAAGCATCTAAAAAATCTAAACAATATCGATGGAATCTGAAATACACCAACTGTGAAACATGTCTAACTGACTGACTGTCTGAAAGCCTCTAAACATGGTAAGTTGTTGGGACAGGTCCCCAACTAAACTGACTAACTAAAATAGCATGAAGTAAAATATTGGGATGAATAAGTAATAATATAACTAGTCCTCGATTGCTGAAGACTCACCAATGTTGCAATTGAGTGATATAGGAATGAACTAGGAGCGATCTGGAACTGAGCATCCGAACCTATGTTATAAGACAACATAGCACAAAAGAGAGAATGCGATCAGTACTTTGAATTTATTAGTATGTGAGATAGAAACTAATTGGCATACATATAGGTACTAAGCATGAATGCACGAACATGTAAAACGTATGTAAGACCAAGCGTAAACATGTACTGAAATGATCTAAATAACTGATATATGGACACATGGTCATGAAGATCTAAACTGATATAGTCTGAATACTGAACTGAAACTGTAGGAGCTAACATTTAACCAACATGCCCCAATCTGAGCTAATCGGGCTGCAACCTATAACCCTAGTTGGAAGGATGTTAGTACCTTGCCAAGGGTACCAACATTTGTTGTGCGGATCTACTAAACTGATTTCATAAAGGACTAGGGTGTCAACCCTCTGTTGGAAGATAACACCTAAGAGAGTGTCAGTCCTTAACTGGCGGGTGGCCTCCCATAACCTACACTGGCAAAGTACTTAAGGAACTTAGGGACCGTTAATAAAGGTCTCAACTGTCAATTGTTAGGTAAGCCTTCATCCTTAGGTTCACTCGGTGCTAAGTCCTACTCCTAGCTGAACTAACACTAGTACTGATAAAGGTTTGTCATGATTTAATACTGATAGATGCTCACTATGATAATAATCTAAATATTATGATACCATCATGATAACTAATAACCTGACATCTGAAGCATTTATTAATATCTAGATATCGAGTGCTTATAACCCGCCTGCATTGAAATATGTATTGAATATGATAATACAAAAATGAAGACATGATAGAGAAAATTGCATGATTCAACTCAAGAATTTTACAATTTTTTCAAACATAAGGAAATATCATGATTTGCAGTACTACAAGATGCATAAACTTATGAGAAAACATCTATTCTTAGTTGAATTTAAGAATTAAATTGAATAATTGAGAAACTTAAGATTTTACATGGAACCCTAATCAAAAGGAGAATTAAACTTGAGAATTTGGAAAACTTTGGGACTTAATGGGTAAAAGGAGCCCATTAATGAATATCCCACATACCTAAATGTAGAAGCTTGGATGAATTTCTTAGAATTGGAATTGAATTGAAGAACCCTAATTGCTTCTTTGGAAAAGATAAAAATCACCTTTTGTAACTTCTCTGGATGGAGAGTAAGATTAATTTATGAATTGGTGATTTTGGGTCTTTTATACCACCCTTTGGTAAGCCTAAATGACGTGGGTTTTGATTTTAAAAAGATAGGAAAAGGCATAAAAGTCCTTGAGAAATCGTGTAGGAAAACCCTGTTCCTGTTATTCCAACTCACCTCATGACACATCACGAGTCATGATCTAAGTCATAACCTGGAACCCTGAGGTCTTTGGGTTATTTTTTGGTCTGACTACGACTTCCCCCTAACAACTCATTATAACTGACTACGAATAATTAGGTGGAGTCGTAGTTTTAGGCTTGGCTTTTGATTATACACTATTATACCTACGACTTCTCTCCTAACAACTTGGTAAGTCTAAATATAAGTTGTTAGGTAGAGTCATAATCTGAGGCTAAATTCTTGGGTCACTCAATGGTTAGGCTATAATTTCATTGAGTCTTCGATGAATTCTTGGTTACATACTGGGATAAAGTCTTGGTTACATACTATTGTGACTACGAGTCCCTCTAAATGACTCATAGCCTCTATTTACAGGTAGTAAGGTGGGGACGTAGTCACTAGTAGTTGACTGAAAATTGGGAAAAACTTGCATTTCTTGACAAGATGTCGAATTAAGATGAGACTTGATGCATTATAGAGCTATCTTAGTGGTCTCTCTTTTGAGGGATCTAGGACTTGAAAATTTGGGGTATTACAATATCTCTCCCTTGGGATCATTGATCTCTGAATGAAACTGTCTGATACAGGGCACTAGGAAAATTGAGATCATGCACTGAACACTTATGAGCTGAATCATGACTCCTTACTTAGATCGTTCGTTCCCCAATTCAAACTCGGATTAGTTGGCAAGTGGATTCCGTGCCTGGGTATGAAACTCTAAACTAGAAATTCGATCTTGAAAGAGTGAAATCTAGCCTTTTTTCTTTATCATTTATGGGTCTGGGCTAATTCTTGAAAGCAGCAACTCCTACACCTACCGAAACATATGGATTTTAAACATGTTGCATGGACTAAACTGAACTCATGAATTCATGCTATGACATGAGAATAGTTGTATATCTGAGATAGAAAATAAAATAATTAATTAATTAAGGAAATCATTACCTCAAGCTGAATCTGGATTCGAAGAGAAAAGATAGGGGTACTTGGCTCGTATATCAGCTTCTACTTTCCAAATAGCTCCCCCAACTGACCGATTTCTCCACATAACTTTCACTAAAGCAACTTCTTTATTCCTCAGCTATGAATTTGATGGTCAATAATATCAATTAGGATTTCTTCATATGAAAGGCTATCTTCCACGCTTACACTCTATAAAGGAATGACTTAAATGGGATCAGTAATGCATTTCTTAAGCAAAGAGACACTGAATACTTGATGCACTGATGCTAATTCTGATGGCAAATCAAACTCATAGGATACCTTCCTAAAATTTCTCAAATTGCTATAGGATCCAACATAACGGGGACTAAGCTTGCCTTTCTTACAAAATCTCTTCACCTTTTTCATAGGAAAACTTTTTAGATACACCAAGTCACCAATATCAAACTCAAGCTCCCTCCTCCTCACATCTGCATAAGATTTTTATCAATTCTAGTCTGTCTTTCGCCTTTCTTAAATCAACTAAACTTTATCCATCACTTTATACACTGTGTCTAGCCCTATCAGAGAAGCTTCTCCAACCACCAATCAATAGGAGACCTATATCTCCTAACATAAAGATCCTCAAAACAGAGCCATCTGAATATGAAAGTGATAGCTTTTATTATAGGAAAACTCAATCAAAGGAAAGTGATTATCCCCACTACCCTTCAAATTAATAAAACATTCCCATAACATGTCCCCTAATATCTTAATGGTCCTCTTTGCCTGATCATCTATCTGGGGTGAAAAGCCATATTAAGGTGAACTTTGGTACCAAGACCTTTCTGAAAAGCCTTCCAAAAATGAGAGGTAACCTAAGTACCTCTATCTAAAATGATTATCAAGGGGAATCCATACAACTTTACCAACTCCCTGAGGTAGAGTCTAGCATAATCCTTAGCTGATTATGAAGTATAAACTTGAAAAAAATGGGCTGACTCTACCATTCTACCCATAATGACCTAAATTGAATCATTCTGACGATGCGTATGAGGTAACCCTGTAACAAAGTCCATATTCATCACTTCCCACTTTCAAGTGGAGATGCTAAATTCTTAAAGCATAGTAATAGGCCTTTGGTGCTCAACTATAACCTGCTAACAATTTGAACACTTAGCCTTAAATTTCCTAATATCCTTCTTCATATCATTCCACAAATAGACTTCCCACAAATTATAGTACATCTTAGTGTCTCCTGGGTGAATAGAATATCGTAAAACATGCATATCTACCAACACTTTCTTCCTAAAATCATCCACATTCTGAACACATAACTTGCCCTGACAACAAAGTACAACATCTCCCCCTTAGGAGAAAACTTCAACCTTTTAATCCTGAACTTTCTCTTTCAACTTAACCAATATAGGATCTTTGTCTTGCTTTTCTTTTACCTTATAAACCAAGGAAGATACCAAACCATTCTAAACCCATGAACTACTTTCGACCAAATCAACAAACCAAACACTTATTCAAGAAAACTGATGAACCTTATGAACTAACTCTTTCTTGCTATTCTCCATATGGGAAACATTCTCTATAGACAATCTACTAAGGACATTGGATATAATATTTGCCTAACTTGGGTGATATAACACACTTATATCATAGTCTTTTAAAAGTTCTATCCACTTTCTCTGATGATGATTTAGTTCTTTATGAGTGAACACATACTGCAAACTCTTTTGCTCAGTAAACACATCGACATAGACCTCATAAATATTGTGCCTCCAAATCTTTAAGTCAAAAACCACTGCTGCCAACTCAAGATAATGAGTCGAGTAGTTCTTCTCATGGGGTTTGATTTACCTAGATTCATATGCTATAATCTTGCCCTGCTGCGTCAACACATAACCAGGACCAACTCTAGAAGTGTTACATTACACTACAAAACCATTTGAGCCCTCTGGTAGTGTCAAAACTGGAGAGGAAGTAAGTTGAGTCTTCAACTCCTAAACACTCTTCTCGCAGGAATTGAACCACTAAAATTTGACTTTTTTCTGAGTTAGTCTAGACATGGGAGAAGCAATATAAGAAAATCCCTTAATAAACGATTTGTAGTATTCGACTAAACCTAAAAAAACTCCTAATATTTGATGGACAGACGGGTCTAGGCCAATTTATTACTTCTTTAATGTTTTGAGAATCAACTCTAATGCTATCACCAGAAATGATGTGACAGAGAAAAGCTACTGATTTCAACAAAAATTTACAGTTACTGAACTTAGCGAATAAGTGGTAATTCTTAAGGGTCTGCAAAATAATTCTCAAATGGTCCACATGATCACCTTTACTATGAGAATAGATTAAGATGTCATCAATGAAGACTCTAATAAACATTTCCAAGTACTGCTTGATTACTCTGTTCATCAAGTCCATAAAAGCTACAGGAGCATTCATTAGTCTAAAAAGACATAACTATAAATTTAAAGTGACCATATCGAGTTTTGAACATTATCTTCTAAATGTCACATTCTCTGACTCTGAGTTGATGAATCTAGATCTGAGGTCTATCTTAGAGAAGAAATTTGCACCCAGAAGCTTGTCAAATAACTCATCAATCTTGGGGAGAGGATACTTAATCTTGATTGTGACTTTGTTCATCTAACAGTAATTGATGCGCATTCCGAGAGAAATATCTTAATTGCTTATGAATAGAACTGGGGCACCCACAAAGAAATACTATGTATAATAAGGCCTTTATCTGGGAGATCTTTCAATAATTTTTTCTATTTATTATGTACGACTGCAACTATTCTTTAAGGTGGAATTTAAATAGGCTGGGAGTTTAGGAGGAGATCAATTCCAAAGTTGATTTCCCTCTAAGGAGAAACTCAAATAGATATTCAGGAAATACTTTCAGAAACTCATTAACTACTGGAACTGATTCATGACTTGGAATGTCAGATTTTGAGTCCTTGACTTGGATAAGATAATAGATGCAACCCTTAGTGTTGAACCCTTGAGGGCTGCATCACATAGTGAGGGACCAGGTCCCTCAGAGTCATTTTCAAGAATTTAAAAAGTAAAGCAAATATGAGGTGCTGAAAAAACAAAAGCAATGCAGGAAAGAACAATATATGATTTTTACGTGGAAACCCAACATGGGAAAAACCATAGCTTGCCCTTACAAAAACTAAAATAGTCCACTATAACCATCATCTTGATTATAGACTCTACTATGAAACTAAATTTAGGTTCCTTCTACTTGCAGTACCTTTTTTGAAAGCACACTTTGACACCACTTCAAGTTTCTTTTCAGAACTGGTTAACTCAAACCATCCACAATCTTAGGTAAATCTACCTAAGAAACTCTATCAAAAGAAAGAACTAGTCTTATCAGATGAGTAGTTCGATTACAAATCATTACTCACTTAAGAACTATTTCAAATTAAGCACACATAAGTATAAGAACTAAAGTAGTATTAAAATGGGGTTTTTCTACCTCTCGTTTAACTATTTAGAATCTAGAAAAACTAATTATTGAAAAGGCATCTCTTTCCTCTTATAGCTGGGTGATGATTGGGTCTTGAAAGATCATTGGACCAGCTTTCCAAGTCAGGACAAAATAGCTCAAAATGGCACCTACAAGTTTTTTACAATAGATGATAAGACTATACAGAAGGCGTGTTATAGCTATACTGTTCCTTGAACGTCCATAGACCTGGTCCCTCATATTTTAACTGCTAATCTCAAAACTAGATATAGCAATTTCGCCCCTTTTTTATTATAGTAAACCAAACCATACATTTTGAGCATCAGTGCACATTCATCATATTTAAATAGAGTAATTACCATTATAGGATAAATGTTCCCCCTATCATCATGCTTCCTTTTTCATGCAACACAGGGACCTGGTCCCTTGTTATTTAGCAACAAAAACTTTCCCCGGACATCATGCACCTTTAGTTTGTGCATTTGTATTTCTTCCCCCTATCACTACGTAACTTTTGAAATTTAGCACACACATCTGGTCCTTACATACGAAGTTAGTATTCCCTTTTTGGCATCATTAAAGAGGATTGATAGTAAACTATAAGTAAAGATAAGTGTAAGATAATTTACTTATGATCAATATCTTAAGATAAGGAAACAACCGAGGCACATAGGCAGAAATTTATTCATTGTAGTTAGCACCAATTTAGTACATCTAATAAAACATCAAATAACCATTTACACATAAAACAGACATACTAAGATTTAGGTAAATGGAGGTCTAGGGGAAAGTGATTTTAGAAGCATGTCCATTCTAGTAGCCTTAGCATCATGATCATTCAATAATTAGTTAGTGAGGATTTTTAATTCAACATTCAACCTTTGAACCTTATCAGTTAATTCTGCAACTTTACCTTTGAGCTTTGTATTTTCTGCTGCCAGTTTTTTAGTGGAACCTGGTCTCTCAAAAAACAAATTTTAATTCTAAAATTTTAGGTGTATTATTTCAGTGTCCTTAGCTACTAACACAAATCTTAATTCCTCCATTTTCTAGATTAAAGTTTCTTGTGCAACCACAAGTTCTGACACTTGGGAGTCCCCAATTTCCTTTTGATTCACTCATTTTCAACCAAGGTTATTAGAATGAACTTCTGTTTGACAGTTCTTGGTGTTCCCTTTATCCCAATTACCCTATAGTGACCAAATACTTTAGTAGGTAATACCTATATGGCATTCTATATTTCCCTTTCTTCTCATAATTTATCTTTTTCATGTGCTCTATCATAAGAGCAGGTAAGTTAATTAACTCAAAATTGCTCAAGCGCTCGATCAATAACAGATCAATACTGGAGGCAATAGTTCTCTTTTCTGACCTTGGTAGCAGGACCTTGTTGATGAAATTAAATACCAACTAATACTCATTTTTTAAGAACTTCTTTTTCACTGCAGTTGTTGATGTTCCCCCAACTTTTGATGCTTCAATCATGAACTCTGCAGTAGGCTATTGATTTGTCAAATTTATCACTTCCACAATAGGTACATCTAGGATTTTCCTTAGGGTTTTTCATCCAGGAATATCTCCTTTACTTGCACTAGACTGGTAAGACTCATCCTATCTTCTGAGAAATTCATGGTATAATAAACTTCCCTAACTTTATTCTCAAATAACATAAGCGCTAATTCTTTCAGTAGGTGCAACCATCCTTGGTGTTTCATATATTTCACTAAGTCTGCCATACCAAGTTTTCATAAATCTTTAGATCAAATACTCTTCCAGACAAAACTTTTTTAGTTCTTAAGATAGCAATCCTTGCATCTTTAGGAACAATCTTCTATTAACTAACTTTTCTCCTTCTCTTTGAGTTATCACTAAGCTCATTAATTTTCAAAGATTTTTTCTTTTTGGGACCTGGTCCCTTAAAGACTCTCTTCCTTTTTATAGCTAAGTGTTTCTTACCAATTCATCAGAGCTACCACACTTCAAGTAATAGGACCTATTTTTCTTCATGAAATATGCTAACAACCTGTCTTAAGACTTTCTAATAGGAAGAGACTTAGGAACTTGTATCCCAGTGTTGAACACTTTCCCTTTTTTTTTACTGAATTTCAGTTTAGTCACTTTCCAAACCAAAGTTTGTTCATCCTTCTCCTTTTTATTTTCCCCATTTAAAGGTAAAACAACCACCCTATCCCTTTTAAAATACTCCATTTCTCTTGTTATTTATTCTTTCCCATCAGTAGAACTTTTATTAAGATTATGTCTAAGTAAAAGTAAATTCCCAGCTGCCCAGTTTATGCTGCTAAATGGATCTGCTTTCTTTATAGAAAGTTCTTCATAAACTAGTTGGGTAAATATAGAATTTAGCTTAAAAGATTTTGGTTTCTCTATGTAAGAGGGAATTTTTGAATGAGATATTTCTAGGTCATTTAGTGAGTCAATCCTTTGATTTAGTTCAACTTTTAAGACTTAACTCATAAAATTATTTACTAGAACCTAGAGATTTGACTGGAATAGTTTCACTAAAGGTTTCAGACATATCAGAAGGAGGATTGAAGGATAAGGTACTATGTAGATCTTGAGAATAATTCTTTTATTGGGTTTGAAACAGATGGTATTTTAGATAATTTTTTGAAATTCTTGAGAGAGAGAGAGAAAGAGTAAGAGAGACCATTTTTTATGTTTTATGAAAAAGGTTTTGAATTACTTGTGAAGAGAATGAAGAAGGATTTAAATCTGTAGTTAACATAATGATTCTTTTAGAGGAAATTTTTGACACTTTTAATGGCTGAATGAGATTTTTTACATTGATATGAGCTTGACAACTTTTGTTTAGGCAGAGGAAGATATGTGACCCCTTTTTATATTTATTTAATGATTTTTAGGCATATTGTTTTTGTAATAACTTGAGTGTTGGGAACACGTCCCTCTCCTTTTGAGTGAGTTGCCTGTTTGTGTTTGCCTTAACTTTCTCCTTCCATAGCTGTTACGTTGAGGTATACCTACAAAGGTATAAAGCTGAAATAGATTAGCATACACCTACTTTATCATAGATACCTATCTTTTTGACATAGCCAAATTTTTAGTGGAAACACTGAGTCATAGGAATGATTCATTTGATTTGAATCACTGGTTCCTTCAATAGTTTTAACCTTAGCTCACCCTCATTTTGGAACTATTTAGAGATCTACCATTGTTTCTAAGAACTAGGCTTAAGTCTTTACTTTATTCAGGTAGGAAGTCCTTTTCATAACATTTGGATGTGTGTACCCCTTTCTCTTTTTTTTTTATAAATGCTCATAGGCTTAGAAGCCTTGTTTCCAACAATATGTTGAGCCTTCTCTTTAGACCCAATAAACTGAGCATCTCTTTTTCATTTTTACCAGGTTCACTAAAGGAATCTTCCCATGCTGTCATAACTTGCTTTACCACATACTCAACCTCAATTTTCCTTTTCGACTTTTTATGGACCTTATCATCTATCTGCATATGATATTTTCTCATAAAGACCTCAGAACTATCATTGTTGTGATATCCTTCATACTTTCCATTGCTCTTGTCATGCTGACCACATTTCTTTTTAGCTCTAACAATTTTTGTTGTAAAAAGTGCAACATCAGTTCTACATCACTTGGATTATTTTATAGATCTTTCATGGTCAGGAATCTCTCTCTTATTGCTTCTTTTCTTTCCACCCCTTGTTCAGTTAAAGTGACCATTATGATCAAGGATACTTTAGGTGTAAACTTTTTAGAGTGAACCCGCCGTGATACCAATTGTTGAACCCTAAAGGGACCAGGTCCATAGAGTCATTCTTAAGCATTTGAAAAGTAAAGAAAATATGAGGTGCTGGAAAAATAAAAGCAAGGCAGGAAACAACAACATAGAATTTTTATGTAGAAACCCAACAAGAGAAAAACTATGGTCTGCCCTCACAAGCACCAAAATAGTCACACTATAACCAACCTCTTGATTACAGACTCAACTGTGAACCTAACTTTAGGTTCCTCCTACTTGAAGCACCTCTATTGGAAGGACACCTTGACAGCTCCACCAAGTGTCCCTTCAAAGCTGGTTAACTCTAGAGAGAGAATACACCGTAGTCACAACATGGTGCCTAGACTTACAAGTGACCCCAAGATAGCCTATGATCTAGCATAAAGCTATAAATATATGAAAGTAGGTAATAGAAATATTATGCAAAAGTCATTCAAAAGAATCTAAAAAATTATAAAAATATTGATGGAGTCTGAAATACATCAACAGCAAAATATGTCTAACTGACTTACTCTCTAAAAGCCTCTAAACATGATGAGTTATTGAGATAGGTCCCTAACTTACTCTAACCAACTAAAATAGCATGAAATAAACTATTTGGATGAATAACTAATAATATAACTAGTCCTTGACTGATGAGGACTCACCAATGCTGCAGCTGTGTGGTACAGGAATGGACTAGGAGCGATCTGGGAACTGAGCGTCCAAACCTATATTATAAGACAACATAGTGCAAAAGAGAGTATGCAATAAATACTTTCGATATACTGGTATGTGAGATAGGAACTAACTGATAAACATATAGGTATTGAGCATAAATGCTAGACAAAATATAAACATATACTAAAATAATCTGAATAACTGAATAACTAATATATGGACACTTCATTATGCAAACCTTAACTGATATAGTTTGAATACGAAATTGAAATTATGGGAACTAAAATTTAACCTACATCCTCTAATATGAGCTAATTGGGGTCCAACCTATAACCCCGATTTGAAAAGTGTTAGTACCTTGTCAAGTGTACTAAAACTGGCTTTGTGGATCCACTAAACTGATGCTTAAAGGACTAGGGTTTCAACCCTCTACTTGCAGGTGACCCCTAAGATAGTGGCAGTCCTCAATTGGTGGGTGACCTCCTATAACCTATACTAGATCAAAGTTTTGGAATGTAGGGACTGCTACTAAATTTTTAAACCCTCAAATGGTAGGTGAACCTTAATCCCTAGGTTCCCTTGGTGCTAAGTCCTACTCCTAATTGAACTGAGACTAGCATTGATAAAGGTTTGACATGATTCAATATTGATAGATGCTCACAATGATAATAATCTGAATATAATGATACATTTATGAAATATTTGACTTGTAACCTGACATCTAAAGCAAGGATGAATATCTATATATCAGGTGTTCATAACCTGCCAGCACCAAAATATATATTGAATAAGATAATATCAAAATAAAGTCATGAAAAATAAAAATCCATGATCAAATTATGAATTTTACAATTTTGTCAAACATAAGGAAATATCATGATTTAGAGTACTTAATGATGCATACACTTATGAGAAAACATCTATCATTAATTAAAATCAAGAAATAAATTGAAGAATTGAGAAAATTATGCTTTTTTCATGGAACCTTAAGCAAAAAGATCATTGAACTTGAGAATTTGGAAATCTTTGGAACTCAATGGGTGAAAGGAGCCCCTTAAGCCCATCTCTACCTAGAAGCTTGGATTAATTTCCTGGAATTGGACTTGAATTGAAGAACCCTAATTGATTCTTGGGAAAATAGAAAAATCACCCCTTATAATTGTTCTAGGTAGAGAATATGATTAATTCGTGAATTGGGAATTTTAGATCTTTCTTACCACCCTTTAGGAAGCCTAAACAATGTGGGTTTGTCTTTTAAAAGAGTGGGAGAAGGCATAAAAGTCCTTAAGAAATCATGCAAGAAAACCCCATTCCAGTCATTAGGACTCACCTCACGACTAGTCACGACTCGTGACGAGTCATGATCTGAGTCGTAACTTGGAACCCTGAGGTTTATGGGTTCTTTTTTGGTCTGACTACAACTTCCCCCTAATGACTATGAGTGATTAGGTGGAGCCATAGTATGAGGCTTGGCTTTTCGTGATACACTGTTATTCCTACGACTGCCCTCCTAGCGACTCATTGAGTGTGACTATGAGTCATTTGATAGAGTCGTAATTTGAGACTATATTCTTAGGTTACTCACTGGTTAGGCTATGAGTTCACATAACGACTCATAAGGTCTGAATACGAGTCATATGCTGGGCTCATAACCACTAGGATGAATTCTTTATTACACACCATTATTGGTATGAGTCCCTTCTAATGACTTGTATCCACTGATTACAGGTAGTAGGGTAGGGTCATAGTCGTTGCCACTTAACTGGAATTTGGGGAAAACTTACATAACTTCTTGCAACAATGTTGGATTAAGATGAGACTTAATGTGTTGGAAAGCTAACTTAGTGGTTTATCTTTTGAGAGGTTTAGGGCTTTAACATTTAGGGTATTACACCATCTTTGAATACAACATAAATATTAGTCTCATATATAAAAGAGATAATAGCAATGCTCTGAATGCAATGATCTCACTCTATGCCTCCAAACCATAGCTGCTCAGCATGATACACACAACAATAGTAAGATCTGTAAGCTGTAAAAGTGTAGTATGAGTACAAAACATGTGGTACTCAGTAGGCAACTGCCGACTGAGCTCCCAAGGTAATGTAATAAATAATATACAAGCAGGAGTGTAAACTACCCCCAGTTATCCAACAGACTTCATAATAAAGCTAATGAGACAATAATGGTAAAATATTCTATTTATATCCAAGAAACTAACATAATAAGGCTAATGAGATAGTAATGATAATCTATCCTACTCTATCAATACTTTGGCACCTTATCACTATGCCGTATATCACTAGAAAATATAAAAATAAAGAGTAGAAAAAGGATATATATATATATATGTATGTATGTATATATATATATTTATTAGTAAACAAGCCAAGTAAAAGTTATACAACATAAATAATGAAGGAAGGGATAGACGGTAATACTATAACTACATATAGATAGATATACATATATAAACAAGGGTAACTCAAAGATACAATCTCAGTCATCACTACATAATCAAGGACTAAAACTATAATACCTAACCATGGTATGATCATGTATAATAAAATAATCATAAAATAAAGGAACTAGAATAATACCTCAAATATCAATACTATTCTAATAATCAACCTACCATGAACTAACCATAATAAGAATAACAATATTAAGTAACTGGCTAGCCCAAACAAACAATATCTAAATTGTGCCCGATAACCTGAAAGATCCAATCATCACACATAACCTAAAAGGTCAATCATCACACACAATATACAACAAGCAATATTCATAACTTATACCGATGCAACCCCCCATAAGGAAACTAGATATATGCGCATAGTAGTGATACGCAATGTGCATGCAAGGATGGATTCAAAGAGAATCTATAATACCATAACCGATCCAAGAATAATAATATAACCAACTGTATTCACCTCCTCTAGCTCAATAACTTGCAAAGGAAGGAACTATAATAACCTCTCTTTTCCGGCATGATGGCTCATGAATGAAGGGGCCCCTAGGGGGTTCGAAAGTACCTGTATTACTGACTTGGTCCCTATCTAGGATTTCCAATGACCATCATCATCTTTATCAATCCACTATGTCCAGTACCAAATATATATAATGTACCAGATAAAACTGTGGCTAAAAAAGCGTAGTTCGTAAATCCATTTCTCTGAGTAAATTCTGGGACAAAATCATCATAAAAGTGTAGAAAAGGTCAGAATCTCTCACGATTGAGGCAAATAGTAGTAACAAAACTTTTGACCAGAATATATCTTGGTCAAATCTCTAAAACATCATTATCAGTCTCAAAGCCTTATAAGTTATCCATTAAGATGGTACAATTTCATTTATGAGAAATTAGTTTTAAAAGTGAAAAGTGGGAATAAATCCCTTTTTAGAAAAAAAAGTAATAAAACCATATTTTTAGATGGAATAATACCATTTACCAAATTAGTGATCATGAATGTACTGAATCTATACATGGAATCACTAGTATCTAAACAATGTGATCACACGCATCAAAATGTCTATAAACTACTGTGAAGTAATATACAAGGATAAAATACTTCCTGTAATCCAACCAATATTATTGTAACGCCCCGAATCTGGCACCCAGAATGCTACACGGTGTTCATGACCCCAAAGGACCACAAGCTAACCCATGACTAATATCTGTACCTGTACACTGCATAATATACTTTATAAATGCAGAAAGAAAGGCCAAAAGGCCATAAGGTTCAAAAACCTGATAAAACATAATATCTGATGGTATAGTATATCAATACCAAAACAACTGAAATAACTGACTGAACATATAAGTCCGAAAACCTTTAAATTGTCTGAAAAAGGAGTTGATGAGACATGTCCCCAACTAAATTCAACTACTAAAATAAATTAATTAATGAGATAATAAAGTAATGGTTATGTCCTCGAAGGATGAGGACTCACTATTAACTTTGACTGCCGAGACTAGAATGCTACTGATGCTTTGGAGCTCATGCTTCTGAACCTATGGTATAAAACACCATAGCGCAAATGCGTCAATACGATTGAATGTACTGGTATGCATGTGAGGTAGGCTGAATGTAAATGGTTCACATGTATGAACTATACTATTTGACTAGATAATATGAACGTGAGAATGCATGCATGAATACATAATAACTACAACTAAGTTTGTGATAACATGATTACTGAGTCTGAGTACTGATAACATGAGATACTGATAGCTGTATAACTGAAATAACTAATACTGTGTGACTGTATCTGATAGTCTAGGTTCTAATGAAACTAGCTGAGTTTTGTACTATTCTGAGTTGAGTATATCTGATAGTACTAAAATTTGAAGAACTATTCGAGTTCTTTTACTGAGACTGAATGACTATATCTGATAGTCCTGATCTGTAACTGAAACTATGAGAAGTAGTCATCTAACCGATATGCCCCAAATAACACAATATATCTGAGTTGGACTCCACTATGTAACCCCAATTGGAAGGTTGTCAATACCGCACCACTGGTAAGGACAATCTGTGAGTAACCCTCATATAACAAGTAACTCTAGTGAGAATGGTGGGAACCCTCATATAATAGGTTAAGCCACCTCATCTACCCTCATATAATAGGATATGATGTCTCAACCTACGTTGGCTATGTAGTTCTAGAACGCAAGGATTGCTTCTAAGAATCACACCCTCATATAAAGGTGGGTTCCCATCCTTGGGTTTGCTCGGTTCTAATTTCTACTCCCATTTGAATAGAAACTGAACATGGTTAATTGAACTGACTGGACTGAGTTAACTGAGTTCTGTTGACTGATGGAATACTACTGAGATTATTGAGGTTTTCTTGAGTCATGAGACTGACTGAATTCTATGGATCATGTCTTGGCTGAGAGTATCTTGAAAATATGATACTGATTCTAGGGACATAGCTAAATTTTTGGGTACAAGTACCCCCAGGACTCAATAGAAGGAAACTGACAAAACATGGCTTTCTTGAATACACGACAAACATCACAATCCATAATACAATAAGTTGGAGATTTCATGAAGTACAAGTTCTAAAGCACCACAATGGCTACACATATATCCATAATTCATTGACTAAGACATTTCATCAAACACTGGACTTACATATACTTGTACATAAATGGGGATTTCATATTATCATACTAGTACGACACATTACCTTCACATAGGCATTTAATTGAACACATGGGGAGCATGCTTTGGTTATACAATCATCAACACATCTAATAATCATGGATACATCAATCAACATGTAAATTTAAGGGTTTATCATGATTATTATGCAAATCACCACATCATAGGTCAATCATTGGAATATGTAATTTCAAACATGAATCAAAACCCCACAACATCATGAACATGAATTACAATTTAATTTAAATCATAAACATTCATAAATACACAAATCTTGGATTTTGAAAAGAGATTCTTGAACTTCATGGGTGAAATGGACCCATTAATCAACACATGACATACCTAGGTTGTGAGTTCCTTGAAGTTCTTGGACTTGAAGAACTTGGAATCTCTTAGTTTCTTGAAGAAGGGTTTGGATCTTGTTCTTGGGGATTATTTTTGAGAGGAAACCCTAATTTTATGTTGTAGATGGATAATGAACTTATGAGCCTTGATCTGATATTATTAGGTATTAGAAAGGGTGGAAAAAGACCAAAAAGCCCTCTTTAAAAATGACTTAAAATAGCAGAATGAAATATGCAACGGTGGGTACGATGGTTCGTCACTATGTCGATGGTCCGTCGGTCCTGACCATCGTAACTGGGTAGAATTGGGGTTCGCTGCCTCTCCTATGACAGCTCTGGCGATGGTTCATCGCTAGCTCGATGGTCCGTCGGCCTGAGCCGTCGTTCTTAGGTAGAATACGGTCTCACTGTCTCCGCTGCGATTGCTTGGGTGACAGTCCGTCGTTAGATCGACGGTCCATCGCTAGATCGACGGTCCATCGGCTCTCACCGTCGCACCTAGGTAGTTTTTATTGCTTTCTATATTTTGGCCATAACATTCTACCCCAATACCCGATTTTGATGAAATGGGTATCGATGGAAAGATTATTCAATTTCCCACTCAACAAAAAGTGAAAATCTTACAAAAATTCCACGTGTATAAAAGTGGATTCATCTTTTAAAGTAGGTTTCTAACATTTTTGGGATGATTTGAGGCTAGGTAGAAGTACGAGGTATTACAATTATAATCACAGCCTCGACCCCTATATATCTAACATAACCATAAATCATAGCATATGAAATCCATCACAACCCATCGAGTAACGTATTAAACATTATACTACAGGTTAATTAGTCTCAACTATGTCTAACATTCTAGCAACCTAAAAAATAGGATCACAGAAGTATAATAAGCATTTCACCGTAAAGGTCAACTACCCTTCTAGCCCCCAAACTCATAATTAGACTAGGTCATGCAGTTCTACCTAAAATCACATCGTAACATTCTGATCTAATATGCAACATATATAATGCACCATCTCATGAAGAAGAGTAGAAAACCATGATGCCGAACCGCAACCCTTGAATCATCCACAAATCATCCGCCTTCACTCCATAAGGGTCTACCTGGGAACACATATGGAGATAATCAAGGCCTACAATCTATGCCAGTACTACAATCATTTTGGATGATCCTCAAAACTGCCATCCAAGAGTTCAAAGTAAACGTGCTCACTACCAAATGATCCTCTATCGGATATCCCACCAACTAAGGAAAAAGTTATGTCAAATCCAACTCAAGCATACTACTCTTGCTGAGTAGATCATCCAAAATCCCAATGACAACTGGAACCCAAGGTCAAGGCTGAAGGAACCAATACCGTGCGCCAATGAACTACTATCTGAACACCTATCAACCACAATACCTCATAATCAAAGAATACCAAATAGGTAGGAAAATATTAGAATTAACAAGCATATGGATGGAATCCCAACTAAGGAAATTTGAAAACGAAGGCTCCTCTACAACTCCAAGCTAAATTACCGAAACCAAGGATGAATCGCTCGATCTCAACAACCCAAACCAAATGTGAAGATGGGTAAGCATCCACACTCCTACTCTATCATAACCTCCAAATCCCCATTCTAAGGTTTTAAATTCAAAACTAAGCTAATAAGGAAAAATTAAGGTCAAATACCCAAATTGACCTTACTATCCAAGTTTGACATATACTTATTGAATTATATCGATCCAAAATTGAAACATAGTTAAAGAACAAAATCACAATAGAGGATAAATCACCAGCTAAAAAGACAAACAACAAACTTCATATCCACTAGAGGGCATGAAACACTAAAACATACTCAAGAACTCACCAAGGATACAAATCGGACTAGAGATATCCAAAACTCTAGCAACTAGGAGAAATGTAAATTTAGCCGTAACTAATCAATACAATACTCCCTCTCAACAATAAATACCCAATTCACCAACATAGGAAATGGTTAGAGAAAAGAACACCTATCTCCACTTCGTGAAACCCCATAAGGACAAGAACCATATTATGACAAGAATAAAGTATCTAACTCCACACCAATACCAAGAGAAAACCATCACCAGTAGATAAAACCAATAAACATAAAAGATAAACTAATGACTCCTCCACATCAACATTAAAACCACTACTAGATGAAGAACCAAAAACATTAGAAGAACAAATCCAAACTAGTCAACCATAGAAATAATTTACATAGATAGGGATAGTCAATGCTAAAACCACCGTAACCCATGAGGCAAGTCCAAGAATCTCAACCCAAGAATAGGAAATATAGCCAATGGCCATCTCTAGTACCATAATAGAACCATGAAAGGTCAATTTAGGTCCATTGATATAATGCACTCCATAAACAATCTAGCATACTCTAACCAAAGAGGAGAACAACCAACCTTAACTCTCTATAAGAGAGAAATCATCCAACCAATCTAGATTCCCTAGCCAATGAATAATAATTGTAAGAAAGGGAATTCTAACTAAATAATGCTAGACTAGTCATCTACCACATGAGGAACAATTAATATCAAATAATGATAATAATAACAACAGTAATATAAATATCAACATACGAGGGTAGGTGGTACAAAAATGAAAATCAATATCAAGTACCACTATAGGGTCATAAGAAGGCCAATATGCAAAGGTAAATAGAACTCAAACCCAAATGCTACACCTATAGGGGAAAGCATCAATACCGATCCACTACTAATAGAAATAATCTATGGTGGCAGTCATATAATGATGAACTCTATTTCAAGGCACAAAATAATCGATATAAACCTACAAAGTGAAAAAATTATCGATAGGTATGATAACCCATAATACATATAAATAAAAAAGTAAAGGGAAGAAATAAAAGCGCACCTATCATGGTAAAATCCAAAGTCATATGGTTGTAGGGTCCAGGGAGGAAAAATTTGAATGGGTTCAAACTTGAACTGATTATCTAAATTATAAACTGAGGCACTAAGCTCACTGACTCTAACTAAAGGTGCCACAACACTACGGGACTAATTTGAATGAACTGAGTAACCAATAATCCCACACCAGAGGCACCCTATAAACCAGTGAACGATCTCTCTAAAGTCATAACAAACCTATAAATCCCTAATCTAGCAAGAAATTTAAGTTAACCCTAATTGGCTGACTAACTGACCCTGACGACACTCCTAACTGAAATGCCCATCCTCCCCGTAATCATAACACCTCAAGAACTCTAGGCTGGTGATAAATATATATAAAATCTACTAGAGCAACCAACCCATTTCTAGGCAATACTTTGGACCAATGTCCCATCTCGCCATAACCAAAACAAGAACCTGAAGTACTCTGAGGTATTATACCCTCTGATCCTAAATTACTATCATAACCAAAATATCCATACTCGACACTCTAATTAATCTAACAAGAACATTTTCTGATGTGACTATGATAAATTTGAGAACCACCCATTGTATAAAACACTACCTATATAGAACTGATAGACTGTAAGTGAAGTTGACCTCTGCGGAGAGGATCCTCACTCCCAAATAGAACACCAACAGTATTGTACTAATGACTGGTCTCTTACCACCACCTTTATAAGTTTTAATACATGCTCTCTCCATGGCCCTCGGCTAATCAAAAACCTAAAGAAAGAAAGATCCTACTTCTATTAAATGCTCAGATTTTATCACGACCCAATTTATGAGTCATGATGACATCTACTATGTACCGATATTAGGTAATCCAAACAATCACCCTAAGATAAACATAATGGGTGAACTTGGTGGAAATGACTAAAAAGGCCTAATAGGCAATCCAACACAGTAAACAAATAAGGCAATAAAAATACTTTAAAAGTAGTCACTACATAAATACCATCCCACACCTTGGTTGAGCTAGTACAGGAGAATCGAGAAATAAAATACAACCCAAGTATCTAGAATAGTCAGTACATCTATCTCGAAATAAAACACTGAATATAGAAAGATAGAAGTAAATGGGCAACTCAGACTCCAAGAGCTCACCCTATCTCCAAATATCAACATCATATGAAATAAATCAATGATGGTAACTAGTACTTAGATCTTCACCAAAAAGGTACACAAGTGTAGTATGAGTATAAAAAAATGGGTACTCAATAGGCATTATCGACCGACTGATCTAGGTCATGATATAAATATGACAAAATGCAAGATAACATAACTAAGTCAAGGTATAGAAGCTAACCTAAATTAACTCCTAGATCATTGTGCAGAAATAAGTAAATAAACTAGAAAAATAGCATAACATAAAGCATCATCATATGATATCATAACAACAAAACTAGCTCTCATATAACAATTGGTGAAGAAAAATAAATAATCTATCGCAAGCCCCCACAAGCCTGAAAGGTACAAACATGATAGATAACCCACCAACATCATTTATTAACTGTTCTAATACCATGGAATTCATCCATGTCTTACCATACTATAGCCATTGATTGTCCATAATCATCATTTTCT
Source organism: Capsicum annuum (assembly GCF_002878395.1). Taxonomy (NCBI): domain Eukaryota; kingdom Viridiplantae; phylum Streptophyta; class Magnoliopsida; order Solanales; family Solanaceae; genus Capsicum; species Capsicum annuum. Next base: position 170,813,375 of record NC_061122.1, read on the forward strand.
AATTTATCAATACTTATCAACTAACCATCATGTAAAAAATAATACTCATGTATCCATAAATCATCCTTTTTCAACTAAACATAACTTATTAAATAATCTTCATATAGTGGCTAATCATCTCTTATCAACTAGTCATTATTTACCAATTCACCAATATGTGCCAACTACAACTAAATAATATTTAGCAACTAACCAATATTTATCAACTAACCAATATTTAGTAACTAGTCATTATATCACTAGTGTTTAATTATATCATACTATATTGCAACTATTTCTTCATTTTCAACTTATCTAGATTGTCAATCCCACACACCAATGTCATCATAACATAATAAGTTTATCATCAAAGTATAATGCATATAACTGGAATCCAACCGGTATGGTATTCAAAAATATTCTCATAATATAATCATAATAATCTTATGGTTTTGCAAATTTATTATCATAATCATCTTCCGGCCTTGCTGGATATATATATCATTATAATTTTCCTTCAGCCCTGTTGAGCATATATCACCATAATGATCCTCTAGCTTTGTTGGGTAAATATCAGCATAATCATCCTCCGACCTTGTCAGGTATATATCATCATAATCATCCTCCATACTTGCTAGGTATATATCATCAATATCATAACCAATCTCAGAATTTCTATCGAGTATAAATAATCAATATCATTTTCAATATGTCTAATAGCATTATTATGAGAGTATTTACTAACATAACAATGAACATAATATATTAACATATTCAATAATCATAATTGAAATCGTGAATTCTAGCATAACCAATAGCATGATTGTCAATATAGTAAATAAGCATGATCTTTGGCATAATCACTAACATATTTAATAAAATAATCAATAAGCATGCTCTTTAGCATAATTCATAATGTATTCGCCAATAGAGTCGTTAAACATGGCCTCTAACGCAATCATTATGTACTATCAAACATAGACTATCTTGTCAATTGCCTAGTTAATTGCTTATCATTATCATAAAAGATAGCTTATCATTATCTTGGTAACTAGGTAATACATGACATAATATATATCTTATTCATAGCATAGTCAATGACATAATTTATGGCTTAGAATATCATACTCAAGGGAACATTCTATAGTATATTCGGTAGCCCAACTAATAGCCAAAACAATACCATATTCAATAGCTTATCATAAGCTTAATCAATAATCCATACATTGATAGCATAATCGTTTAAGCATTAATTCCAATGTCATTCACCATAACTATAAAGTATTAAGGAGTCTAAATATCATTGAAATAACCGTCTTCCTAGATGTATATAAGCATATCAAGTGTCTTTAATAATATCACAAGTCTTAGCCCGAGGTAGGTCAAAATGCCCACTTCTAATCCTCAAAATCATTTACCAATCAATATATATGCCAGATCAGGCTATGTTATCTAAATCCACTATTAGATATCGAACACGCCACAACTAGTCCTAGGATAGCAATTTCTCCTAACATAGAGCAACTAAGTCAATTACAACTAAAGTACGGAAATTGAGGTAAGTTTCATCTAAAACTTAAGTGACCAAGGAAATCTTATCAATAATTGAGAAACTAAGGCATTTCCATCCTAGCATGAGCCTACAAGGTCAATTGCACCTAACATAGGAATAACTAGGCTAATCATTCCCAAAACAATCTTCAAATAACATAAAGGATCCAACTAATCCCACGTATTTCAAGTTATCACATCAACACCTAAAACACATTCCAAATATAACACAATATCACTAACATACTATGAATTATCTCAATGTAAAATAAGGTAAAACCTAGACTACCTGGACACTGAAGAAAACTTCCAAGATCTGCTAAATCATTGTTTTTTCCTTCCGAAAAGCTCTGGTAAGATTACAAGCCATCAAAATAACATTCCACTAATTAATACAAGAATAATGATACCTATATTTCATCATTGTGATTTGGGTCCAAAAATTACATCAAAACCCCATGTAGGTCTTACTCACAAAAATTGTATTTTTGAAACCAACCCTACCTTCTCACATACTCAAGGAATTATTTTCCTGGAAAATAGGTGAAAATACAATATAAGTTGGGGCTAAAATCAAGCCCTTAAGTTTTTGCAAGTATTGACCAAGAAATTAAGAAAATCTACCAAGAAAAGGGTGAATTCTTACCTCAAATCGGAAGATAATCGCGGCAACAAATGTTAATAAAGATTCCTAATCAACCACAAGCCTAAATACAACTTAATATGACTCTTTAGGGTTTAATATTGCAAGAAATGGATGAGGAATGGCTAAAATTGCAAAATAAGAGCTCTATTTATACCAGTTTAGACCCTTGATTTCCACAATCACGATCCAGTGTATGGGATCACGACACTTTACAATAGACAAGATTGTCATGATCTAAAAAATACACCACGATTGTAGTAATTGGTGACTGCCAAGGGTATTACAGTTGCAACTATAAAACCCTAGCTTTTTTCCTTTTAAATTTTTGAGTTTTGAGCTCACTACCTAGGGCACGACTTTTGTAATGAGTCGTGAAGACTTTATATGATTAGTATAGTTTCATCTATAGACTAACCACTTTCATTTCTAAAAGTTTCTATCCTAATCATGTTTGGTACCTAACGAGTCATAAGGTGAGGTCACGAGTCGTAGGATAAGACTGATAACCAAACTAGTGAGATGGCCCAAGGTTGCTGTGTTGGTAATGAATAAGACTCTATGAGTTAGAAGGTCTTGTCATAATTTTTAGGGTATGTGTAAGAACCCAAAAAGTTCCCTCGTAGTTTGAACCTTAGAGCGTGTCGAATAAACCATAATTTTAGCCCTAAAATATATAGTAGTGACTCTTAAGTGAGTATCATTTTAACCATATATAATTTCCCTAATTTTAACTTTTTATCATGGGGGAAATTTAATAAGATTTCCGTTGATATAAGATTCTCCCAAATTCGATACCCGGGTAAGAAGTTATGGCTAATTTAAGACCTAGTCATAAAACTATGTCATTTTAGTGCTTGGCGCGTCGCGGAGAGGGTCGATTTGACAATTGTCATATTCAAGTGGAACTCCACAAAATTGGTGCATCAAGCTAAGGTTCTAGGTCCCAACCAGTGGGAAAATGCGATGGCTCCGCGTCGCGGTGACTCTCATATTGTCAATTTCCAGTGAGCCACTGCGATAAGTGGCGCGTCATAGTGACCCCTTAAATTGGATTCCCAGTTTAATTTTTCCAGCTTTGTACAGATGTTTAAAGGGGTAATTTGGACTTTTTACAAGCCTATAAAACCTTGCAAACATCAAATCGAAGTCATTTGCAAGCATCCTATGCGGCTTTTCTCAAGTTTTCTCTCATAAAAAATCCTAAATATCCAAAACCTCTTCCAATAATCTCAAGAATCCAAAATGGATTTTCTAAATTGAGTCAAGATTCAAGGTTCCCAAGTTAAAGGCCTCAATAACCCTCATTTAATAGTACAAATAGAGTCCCAAAAGTGAGAGTTCATCCAAAGCTTCTAATTCAAGGTATGTGGGGTTTTAAACAAGGGTAACCTTTTCACCCTTATGCCCAAAAGGTTTATTTATATCATGAATTTCCTTAAATCTATGAGGTTTTTTTTACATGAATTTGAATTGGGAGTTTTCACCCATTATTATTGAATGCATTATCTTGATATTTCCCATGAATTAAGAGTCAAATGACATAATTTATGCATGTTTTATTGAGAATTTGCAGCTGGGTATAAACCCCATGATTTTACTCCTTGAGAGGCTAATATTTGCAATTTTGAGATATTGAAGCATATTGAGATTTTGAGATAAATTGCTGAAATTCCCAGATTTCCACATGATTTATGAATCTATATGCTATATATTATGCTTTTAATGAGCTTTAACTTGAGATTGAATTCTGGGTTGGTAAGCCCTATTTGAGACTTGTGAAATTATGAATCTTGTGCTATAAGCACTCATGATTTGATTATTTTAAGATGATTGAGAAATGAATTGATCTAATGGTTCAAAAGCTTTGAAATCCACTTTATCATATGAGATTATCGATTTGATTATTGGGTTCGTGGTGAACCATGAGATTATTCTAAAAGTAGATTTTAATGAGATGAGCACAGATAATCTAAAAGGAGTAGTACTTAGTACTGAGCGGGTAAGTCACTAGAGTTTCTTACCCCAAAAGTACGTGCCACTATAGGTTGGACTTGAGGCCAAGTTTATAATGATTATGATTGGTCCCGAGGCTGATTTTCATTTAGTGATCACTAGACCTAGTTGTACTCCCTGACAAGAGTATGACGCTCCTCCCCAATGTGGTTTCTCCTCCTTAGGAGGACAAACGTTGGACTCCATGTAGCTCGCATAGTTTATATCGGTTATGATAACCTCCTTCGCCCTTTTAAACTTTAAAATTTAATACTCATTTTTCCTTCCTATGAGTTATTTTGCTAAATGATGGAATAGAAAAGTTGTTCCCTAATTAAAGTGCTTCGTTGAGGTGGGTTATTTCCCTAAATAAAAGTATCATCCCTTGATATCTTCCCTTGGGTTCGTAGTGAACCATGAGATTATTCTAAAATTGGATTTTTATGAGATAAGCGTAGATAATCTAAAGGGAGTAGTACTTAGCATCTAGCGGGTAAGTCACTATAGTTTCTTACCCCAAAACTACGTGCCACTGTAGGTTGGGCCTGAGGCCGAGTTTATGATGATTATGATTGGGCCCGAGGCCGAGTTTCATTTAGTGATCACTAGACCTAGGTTATACTCCCTGGCAAGAGTATGATGCTCCTCCCCAATGTGGGATCTCCTTCTTAGGAGGACAAAACATTGGAGGGACGATCTTTAGATATATTCTGTATTTGAGAGACTATGATTTATCTTCAGTTTATTTTGAGTCAGCTGGGGACCTATCCTAATGACTCTCTAGTTTTCGATTCGTAGTGGTTTTGTCAGACTAGTATCATACTTGTGATGTTTTGAGGGTTCGATATTGTCGTTTTGTTAAGGTTTCTCTATATTGTGGTCATATGGACCAAGTTTCTTTCTTGTATTTTCTTTCATGTGCTATGACTATGTGAGTTTTGTGTCTATTTCATCTTGAATTGAGTTTTATTGATAGAAACTATCTCTAAGGGTTAGCTTGGGGCTACTTATAGCCTAAAGCATCGTGTGACGTTCTGGGAGATGATTTTGGGTAGTTACAAACTTGGTATCAAAGCCTAAGGTTTCTAAGGAGTCCTAGGGAGTCTGACAAGCCATGTTGAGTAGCGTCTTGATCATCGGTGTGTAGCGAACCATATCTATGAGCAAGAAGCTACAAGATATATTAGGAAAAAGTTATTACTTCTTTTAGATTCTATCATGCCTACAGTTTTCCCTCTTATCTAATAGTTCGTACTCTTCTATTTTTAGAATATGCCTCTTCGAACAGCGAATGTCCACAGGAACAATGATGACCAACCCCTACCTATTGATCCTTTGAATAAGATGGTGTCCTATGGGTGGCCTTTCAGGCATTAGACCAAGCGGTCACCACAAATGTTCAAGCCAATAACTAGGCCCCAATTGCTAATTAGCAGGGTGGTGATATAGCTGTGGGTAGGATTCATGATTTTATGCGAATGAATCCGCCTGAGTTTTATGGGTCCAAGGCGGACGAGGACCTATGATTGTACTTGGAGGAGGTGAATAAGATCACTGATGTGATGCATGTTTTAGAATAAAAAAGTGTTGAGTTGGCATCCTATAGATTAAAGGACATTGCTTATGATTGGGTTGTATTGTGGAAGAAGTGTAGAGATGAGAATGCCGCTCCTATGACTTGGCAAGTGTTCCAAGATTCCTTCTTGGACTAGTTTTTTCCCACTTGAGATAAGGGGTGCAAAGATTGAGGATCTCATGAACTTGAAGTAGGGTTTCATGACTGTTAAGAAGCACTGCTTGAAGTTCAATCAGTTGGCCAAGTACGCTCCTAATTTGATTTCTGACACCTAGGCTAGTCTGAGTAAGTTTGTGACTGGTGTTTCTGGGATTGTACTGAAAGAGTGTAGGGCTATGATATTGCATAAGAATATGGATATGGCTAGGTTGATAATGCATATCTAGCAGATAGAGATGGATAAGCTTAGAGAGAGAGAAAGAATGAGGGGTAGCAAGAGGGTTAGATTTGAGAAACATGAGTATAGTCGGCCTAGGTTCCATGGAGGGAGCCACCCTCAATTTCAGCAATGTCCATCTATTCCCGTGCCTTTATCAGCTAGTTCTCCCGCGCCTAGAGGTAGGCCGGAGCAAGGAAGTATGCCTTTCTTGTATGGGTCGCAGAACAGTGTTGGTAACCAGCTCCGTTATCCTACTTATGCCAAATGTCGCAGGAACCACCTTGGGGAGTTTTTTAGAGATTTAAGGGGTTGTTTTGGTTGTGGCAAGTAGCGCCACAGACTTAGAGATTGCCCCTATGCTAGACAGGGGAACAAAGATGCCCAACCTCAGGCACAGGTTGCTAGCGCACCAGCTTCGATACTCCATCCCGCCCCTACTCAAGGCACTTCTTCAAGCACCACTGGTGGTCAGTGCCAGAATAGGTTCTATTCCTTGCAACCCATCGGGAGCAGGAGGACTCTCCTGATGTTGTTACTGGTATGCTCCATGTCTTTTGTCTTGATGTTTATATGTTGTTAGAACCTGGGTCAAATCTCTCTTATGTCACCCCACTTCTGGCTGTGAATTTCAAAATGAGTCCCAAAAAGATTTCTGAGCCTTTCCTAGTTTCTACACCAGTAGGGGAGTCTATTATTTCTAAACAAGTGTACAAAAATTGCCATGTTACTGTGCATCATAGAGTCATACTTGCGGATTTGATAGAGTTAGACATGGTAGATTTTGACCTTATTCTGGGTATATATTGTCTTCATTCTTGTTATGCATCTATAGATTGTCATACCCATGTGGTCAAGTTTTAGTTCCCTGGTGAGCTAGTGTTTGAGTGGTCTTGGAGTTCAGTGTCTTCCAAGGGTCATTTTATCTCCTATATTAAAGCCAAAAAGCTAATATCTAAAGGTTGCATCTCTCACTAGTTAGAGTCGAGGAAACTACGTCCACGACTCCAACCATCTAGTCGGTAGATATTGTTAATGAGTTCCCCTATGTCTTTTTGGAAGATCTCCCAAGGGTACCTCCTGATAGAGAGATAGAGTTCAGAATTGACCTTCTTCTCGACACTGGGCCTATTTCAATTCTGCCATACCGTATAGCATCTGCAGAGCTTATGGAGTTGAAAGAGCAACTTAAAGATCTCCTAGACCAAGGTTTTATTAGACCCAGTATTTTTTCTTGGGGCACACCCATTTTATTCGTGGAAAAAAAAGATGGATCTTTGCGTATATGTATTGACTACAATTAACTGAACAAGGTCAGAATCAAAAATAAGTATCCTCTTCCAAGAATTGATGACCTGTTTGATCAGTTGCAAGGTGCAAGTTATTTTTCTAAGATAAACCTTAGATCTGACTATCATCAACTTAAAGTAAGGGAATGTAATATTCCAAAGACAACTTTCCAAACCCGCTATAGTTACTTTGAGTTTCTAGTCATGTCTTTCAGGCTAACCAATGCCCTAGTAGCCTTCATAGACCTCATAAATAGAGTGTTCAAGAAGTACCTTGATACGTTTGTCATTATGTTCATCGATGACATCCTTCTGTATTGCCGTTATGAGAACGACCATGCAACTCATCTTAGAATTTTCTTGCAAACTCTGAGAGATCACCAGTTGTTCGCCAAATTTAGATAGTGTGAATTTTGTCTAAGGTCTGTAGCCTTTCTGGGTCATGTTATTTCAGCCGAGGGTATTAGATTGATCCCCAAAAGACAGAAGCCATTAGAAATTGACCTAGACCTATTTCTTCATTTGGTATTAGGAGTTTCTTGGGTCTAGATGGATATTACCGTTGTTTTATTGAGGGTTTCTCTTCCATTACGTCTCTTATGATGCGATTGACCCAAAAAAGGTTAAATTCCAGTGGTTCGATTCCTGTAAGAAGAGTTTTAAGGAGTTGAAGACTCGACTCACTTTATCCCCTGTGTTGACTTTGCTTGATGGTACCAATGGTTTTATGGTGTATTATGATGCCTTTAGAGTTGGTTTGGGTTATGTGTTGATGCAAAGAGGTAAGGTTATAACCTATGCCTCTAGACAGTTGAAGACGCATGAAAAGAATTGCCCGACCTATGATCTTGAGTTAGTTGTTGTGGTCTTTGCTTTGAAAATCTGGAGACACTATCTTTATGGTGTCCACATTGATGTGTTTACAGATCATAAGAGCCTGCAGTATGTGTTTACCTAGAAGGATTTCAATCTTAGGCAAATAAGGTGGTTGGAGATGTTGAAAGGTTATGATATAAGTGTGTTGTATCACCCGGGCAAGGCCAATATAGTTGCGGATGCCCTTAGCAGATTGTCCATGGGCAGTGTTGTACATATAGAGGAAGGTAAAAGAGAGTTAGCTTATGATATGCATTGTCTAGCCAGGTTAGGTGTTAGATTGCTTGATTCAACGAAAGGGAGTACATTGGTACAGAGTAGTTCTGAATCCTCTTTAGGTTTGAAAGTGAAGGAGAAGCAAGATAAGGATCCTAGTTTGGTCAAATTGAAGGAGTCAGTTAAGGACCAAAAGGTAGAGGTTTTCTCCCAAGAGGGAGATGGTGTGTTGAGATTGCACGGTAGGTTGTGTGTCCCATGTTTTATTGACTTACAGTAGAGAATTATGGGTGAAGCGCATGGCGCACATTATTCCATTCATCCCGGCACTACTAAGATATACCGCAACTTACGGGAGATCTACTGGTGGAATGGTATGAAGAAAGACATAGCTAAGTTTGTAGAAAAGTGTTCAACATGCTAACAGGTTAAGGTAGAGCACCAAAGATTGGGTGGTGTGATGAAAGAGTTTAGTATACCCACTTGGAAGTGGGAGATGGTGAATATGGACTTCATGATCGGGTTGCCTCTTTTGCTCCATCATCATGGTTCCATTTGGGTTGTTGTGGATAGGTTGACTAAGTCCGCACATTTCTTGTCTATGCACACATCTTATACGGGTGAGGATTATGCTAGATTGTATATTCGATAGTTGGTCAGGCTACATGGAGTTCCTTTGTCTATCATTTTGGATAGGGGTTCTCAATTTACTTCTCAGTTTTGGAGGGCGTTTCAGCAGGGTCTTGGAACCCAAGTTCTTTTGAGCTTAACTTTTCACCCACAGATAGATGGTCAGGCTGAGAGGACCATTCATACCCTAGAGGATATATTGAGGGCGTGCGCTCTTGATTTCAAAGGCAGTTGGGATAACCATTTGCCATTGATAGAGTTTACCTATAATAATAGTTTCCATGATAGCATTGAGATCACACCATTTGAGGTCTTGTATGGTAGGATGTGTAGATCACCTATAGGTTGGTTTGAAGTAGGTGAAGCTGCCACGTATAGGCCTGATGCAGTGTTTGAAGCTATGGAGAAAGTTAAGCTAATTAGAGAAAGGTTGAAGACTGCTTAGGGTCGTTAAAATTCTTATGCAGATGTGAGAAAGAGAGATCTTGAGTTTAAGGAGGATGATTTTGTGTCCTTAAAGATTTCACCCATAAAAGGGGTGAAAAGGTTTGGTAAGAAGGGGAAGCTGAGTCCTCGTTATGTTGGCCCTATAGAGTCTTGAGCCGTGTTGGTAAAGTGTCCTATGAGATTGAGTTTCCCTCTGAATTGTCAGCCGTTCATCCTATCTTTCATGTCTCTATGCTCAAGAAGAATATTAGTGATTCTGTTGTGGTTGATCCTTCAAAGAGTGCTGAGATTCAGGATAGTCTTTCCTTCGATGAAATTCCTGTTGAGATCCTAGACTTTCAAGTTTGTAGGCTGAGGAACAAAGAGGTTCCCTTGGTCAAGGTGTTATGGCAGAGCCAATCTATTGAGGGTGCTACTTGGGAGGCAGAATCAGATATGTAAGCTAAGTACCCACACCTCTTTTTCGCGAGTTCAGACCAAGACAAAGGTACTATTCTTTCTTAATTCCCCTTCTAGTCTAAAGTTCAGCTATGCATCTATCCTTGTATGAGTTCTTGCATTGTCCGGAGTATTCATGAGTTTAGAAAGGTCTTGAACTATTTAAAAATTGTTTCAGCTATGTGTACTCTGTTTTTCCTATGTCTTTCATCTAACCAGCGACATTCGAGGATGAATGTTTCCAAAGGGGAGATATTTTAAGAACCCACAAAGTTCCCTCGTAGTTTGAGCCATAGAACATGTCAAATAAAGCATAATTTCGGCTTTAAAAGATGTAGGAGTAACTCCTAAGTGAGTATTGTGTTAACCATATAGAATTTCCCTAATTTTGACTTTTTATCCGAGGGGAAATTTTATATGTTTTTTGTCGATATAAGATTTGGCCAAATCTGATACCCGGGTAAGAAGTTATGGCTAATTTAAGACCTAGTCATAAAATTGTGTAATTTTAGTGCTTGGCACATCGCGGAGAGGGTCGATTTGACAATTGTCAAATTTTAGTGGAACTCCGTGATATTGGTGTGTCACGCAGAGGTTCCAAGCCTAACTAGTGGGAAAATGCGATGGCTCCGCATCGCGGTGATCCCATATTGCCAATTGTCAATTTCCAGTGAGCCTACACGATAAGTGGCGTGTCTTGGTGACCCATTGATTTGGGTTCCCAGTTCAATTTTTTCATCTTAGCACAGATGTAAAAAGGGGAATTTTGGACTTTTTCCAAGCCTATAAAACCATGAAAATACCAAATCAAAGTCATTTGCAAGCATCCTATGAGGTTGTTCTCAAGTTTTCTCTCATAAAAACCCCTAAGTATCCAAAACCTCTTCCAAGAATCTCAAGAATCCACCATAGATTTTCTAAATTGAGTCAAGATTCAAGGTTCCCAAATCAAGGGCCTCAAGAACCCTCATTCAAGAGTCTGAATAGAGTTCCAAAAGTGAGCGTTCATCCAAAGCTTCTAATTCAAGGTATGTGGGGTTTTGAACAAGGGTAACCCTTTCTTCCTTGTCCCCAAAAGGCTTATTTACATCATGAATTTCCTGAAATCTATGAGGTTTTTTGTACATGAATTTGTATTGGGGTTTTTCACCCTTTATTATTGAATGCATTATCTTGATATTTTCCATGAATTAAGAGTCAAATGGCATGATTTTTGCATGTTTTATTAAGAATTTACAGCTGGGTATAAACTCCATGATTTTACTCCTTGATAAGCTAATATTTGCAATGTTGAGATATTGAAGCATATGACTATATTTAGATTTTGAGATAAATTGCTGAAATTCCCAGATTTCCACATGATTTATGAATTTATATGCTATATATTATGCTTTTGATGAGCTTTAACTTGATATTGAATTATGGGTTAGTAATACCTATTTGACACTTGTGAAATTATGAACTCTTGTGCTATAAGCACCAATGATTTGAATATTTTGAGATGATTGAGAAATGAATTGACCTAATGGTCTGAAAGCTTTAAAATCCACTTCATCATTTGAGATTATTGATTTGATTATTGGTTTCGTGGTGAACCATGAGATTATTCTAAAAGTGGATTTTTATGTGATAAGCGCAGATAATCTAAAGGGAGTAGTACTTAGCACTGAGCAGGTAAGTCACTACGGTTTCTTACCCCAAAAGTACGTGCCACCGTAGGTTGGGACTGAGGATGAGTTTATGATAATTATAATTGGGCCCGAGGTCGAGTTTTATTTAGTGATCACTAGACCTAGGTTATACTCCTTGGCAAGAGTATGACGCTCCTCTCCAACTTGGGGTCTCCTCCTTAGAAGGACAAAATGTTGGACTCCATGTAACTCACATGGTTTATGTCTGTTATGAGAACCTCCCTTGCCTTTTTAAACTTCAAAATTTGATACTTATTTTCCCTTTCTATGAATTATTTTCCTAAACGGTTGAATTGCAAAGTTGTTCCCTAATTAAAGTGCCTTCTTGAGGTGGGTTATTTCCCTAAATGAAAATATCTTCCATTGATATAGTACTTTTCATAAAGCTTTGAGATAAGTTATTTCCTTGAGCTATAATACTTTTTCATTTGAGATAGAATGATATTCCTAAAGCTTGAAATGAGATATTTTCCTAAGGTGAATGAAATGCCTTCAAATATGTTTCCATGTCATATGATTCTGAATTCCAAGTATATGAGTTCTAAATAATTATGAAATGTTGAGCATTGAAGAGGTTTTACTCTCCATGAGATATATGCATGAGTTGAAAGTATTGTTCAAAGTCCCTTAGCCTTTGGGTGTTGAGAATAAGAGAAAATTTCTGATTTTTAAGGTTAAAGAATGATGACTCACTAGATTTGGGTTGCATGCCTCATTCTACATGATTTATGAGCTTTATATTTTATACTTGTTCAAGCCATGTGAGTAGTCTCATTTTGCATGCATGATTTGATTGAAGAAGATCAGTACTATTTTTATACATATGCATTCACCCCTGCATACTCAGTACATTCCATAGTACTTATTCATATATATATGTCTATGTGCTACATTGTCTTATAATGTAGGTTCATGTGCTCAGTCCCAGCCTCATCCATGATTCTTTGAGTACCTTGCCTACGTTTTCTACACTGGTGAGTCCTCATGGTTTGAGGGCCGATCTTTAGATATTTTCTATATTTGAGAGACTATTTTTATCATTAGTTTATTTCGAGTTAGTTGGGGACCTGTCCCAATGGCTCTTTAGTTTTTGATTCGTAGAGGTTTTCTCAGACTAGTATTATACTTGTGATGTGTCAAGGGTTCAGTATTTTGGTTTTATTGAGGTTTCTCTATATTGTGGTCATATGGACCGAGTTCTTTCCCGTATTTCCTTTCTTGTGATATAACTATGCGAGTGTTAAGTCTATTTCATCTTGAATTGAGTGTTATTGGTAGAAACCAACTCTAAGGGTTAGATTGGGGCTAGTCATAGCCTTAAGCACCGTGTGACATCCCGTGCGATGATTTTGGGTCGTTATCATATGACTCCTGACTAAACCAGTGAAGGGTGCCCAAGAGTCTGCGTAGACTACATGTCCAGGCTAACACTTGTATCCAGTCGTCATGAGTCATAATGTGTACCATAACGAGTTGGTATCTTTTTTTGCACTTTTAAGTGAGGACATTATTGAGATTTCCCTCTTTACCCAATTAAAACCCACGACCTAAAATAATTTAAGGGACCCTATAACACTTCATTACTCAATCATAAACTCAAATTCCCCAAGTCAAGGACAACTAGGTTTCTCAAGGTTGATCATCTAGGGATCTAAGATTCATTTATTTGCCATAACTCTGGATATTTAAGGAATGTATCTCTCCCTAAACTTGTATTTTCACTAAGGCATGAAATTGTTTGATATTTTCATGGTTTTAATATTTGATTTTAAATAAAGGGTTGAAGGTTTTGGATGGAAATTGTTTAGATGCTTTTCCCATGGTTTTGAATTGGTTATCTATGATTTATCTTGTTGTTTTGAATTGAATATACGCATTGGTATAGGAATTTCGAAGGTGAACATGGGTTTACTATACTCTAGGGTTTAAATGGTTTAGAATTAGCTTTACCCCTAACCCAACTTGTGTATTTGTTTTTAAAAATATGGATACTTGACTAATTGAACTCACTTTTTGAACCTTACATTGCATAAAAGGTTAATCAAACTTAAAATGATTTTTGAAAGGCCTTGGTGGTCATGGATTGGTTTTCAATTGGAAAACTTTGGAGTCACTTTAGCAAAATGGTTTTCGGAATGGAATAACGGAATTAGCTTGCAAGCTTAATATTTTGTATGAAAATACCAACGGTAAATTCCTAATTATAAGACTACTTGGTTAATGGATGGAAATATATAAATAGTTTTAATTTGGGCTTAAAGGGAGTTGTGTAGCTAATTATTGAAGATGGAGGTCTATGGAGGGACTGATACTGGAAACCACTTTGGTCAGCATGGGGGCCTGGGTGTTTGTATGCATAGTTCATACTTTATATATCAATATTCTTTTAGAATAATTGGAGCCTCGGTGGCTTTGGCCCCTTTACAAATTTCTCCAATTTATGCGGCTAAAATACACTAGGGCCTTTTCGAGGGAGAGCCAAACCCATGTAGCTCATGGGTATTTTTATGATGGTTAGAACTACACAGTTTAGGATAATGGTTTTGAAGTTCATTATTAAACCTAGTTCCCTACCCTAACATTATGTATATATGTATAATTGCATCTATGTGAATATGTATAAGGAATTTGAATTGATTTTAAATTGGAATTATTTTATGCCTTATCCAGAGTTACATACTATCGCTCACCCTATTAATTGTCCTAGGATTATACATCGTCTTGAAATGGCATAGAAACTTATAGAGTGCAAAACTAGTTTAGGCTCCTTGCTTCTGATTGGCTTCTTGGAGTACCACTAATCCCTACTAGTCCTTCCTGGGTTTCACGGGCTGATAATGTTCATGGCCTACTACCCCAGGGAGACATTTCTAATGCCGAGTTTCATTAATTTATTAATTTTCTAACTTAGTTGGTGATCTTTCTATCTCATTATCCTGATCATATTGGTTCTATTGCTTTATTTTCTAAGGTTACTAGAGTTGACCAATTAATGAGATTGAATCCTCTAACCCTTATTAGCTCTAAGGTTGAAAAGGATCCTCAAGGTTTTATTAATGAAATAGAGAAGATATTCAGTGTGATGTATACTATTAATATGGAGGGAGTGGAGTCTGTTGCATATCTGTTGAAGGATGTGACATATCAATGGTATAATGAGTTGGAGAAGTCGAGGGGTGATGATGCTGAGCAGGCTATATAGGAGTTTTCTTGTGCCTTACTTGATCTATTGTTTCCTAACGAGTTGAGGGAGGTAAAAGCTAAGGAGTTTGTGTACTTGAAGCAGGGAAAGATGACTGTAAAACTAAAATGCCTTGAAGTTCCATCAGCTGTCTCGTTATGCTCTGAAGTTGTTAGCTAGCATAAGGGCTAGGATAAGGAAGTTTGTTTTGGGCTTGTCATGAGATTTGATTATGGAGTGTAAGTCCTCTATGTTGAATAATGATATGGATATTTCTAGTCTTATGATGTACATGCAAAAAGTTGAGGATGAGAAAAAGTAGGTAAAAGTTGGAGAGAGATAAATCAAGAAGTTTAGGTATTCAAAGTAGGGTGTAGGTCAGCAAAATAGTGGTAGAAATGGTAGAAAATGGTCCAATAAGAATAATTAGGGGAGTTATACTTCCTATTCGACGGCTAGTAACCCTTATACAAAGTCATTTGGTGATTGTCACTTTTAGAATAATAGTTCATTTAAGGCAAAAAGTGACCAGTCCCAGGTTAGTAGAGCTCAGTCAATCCCACCTTATCCTTCTTACCAATTCTGTGGTCAGCTTCATCATGTTTATTATAACGAGGGAAGGAATTGGTGTTTCAATTATGGTCAACATAGGCATATAAAGAAGAACTATCCCATGGGTAGAGCAGCCACGGGGGCTAATAAGGTCCCGATTACCACTTGTTCAACTTCTGCTCGAAAGGGTGCTACCTCTAGTTTTGTCACTGGTCATAATTATCTCTATACTTTTGCTACCTGCTAGGAGTACCAGGAATCTCCTAATGTTGTTACTGGTACGTTAAAGCTTTTCTCTCATGATGTATACTATTTTCTTGATCAGGGTCCTACTCTTTCTTATATGACCCCTTATGTGGCTAATAATTTAATTTTGGTCCTAAGTGCATTTTTGATCCCTTCTATGGGTCTACCTTTGTGAGTGATTCTTTTGTGGATATAAGTGTTTATAAGGGTTGTATGGTATCTATCTTTTATAGAGAGACCTTGGTGGATATTATAGTATTGGACATGGTAGACTTTGATGTGATATTTGGGATGGATTATCTATACTCATTCTATGTATCTCTTGATTGTATGACCCATAAGGTCAGTTTCTGATTCCTGAATAAGCCTGTGATTGAGTAGGAAGAGAATTCCCTAGTTTCTAAGAAAAGGTTTATTTCACATCTTAGAGCTGAAAAGATGATTTCTAAGAGGTGTGATTATCTTTTAGTTTGGGTTAAACATTCTAGTTCTAAGGTTCTTTTTTTTTCAATCCGTCCCTATTGTTAAAAAGTTTCCTCAAGTGTTTGGCGATGATCTTCCTGGCATTCCTCTCTATAGGGAAATAGACTTTGGGATTGATCTTCTATTAGATAACTATCCTATCTCTATTCCCTCATATAGAATGGCTTTAATTGAGTTGAAAGAACTTGAGAAGTAGTTGAAGGACCTACTTGATGAGGGTTTTATCCATCCTTGTGTGTCCCCATAGGGAGTTCCCATGATTTCATGTGTAAAAGGGATGGTTCCCAGTAAATGTGTATAGATTATTCATAGCTGAACAAGGTGATAGTGAAGAATAAGTATCCTCTTCCTAAGATAAATAATCTCTTTTATCAGTTTTAGGGTGCTAGATGATTTTCTAAGATTGATCTTCGATTGGGTAATCATCTGTTTAAAATTAGTGAGGCAGATATCCCTAAGACTTCTTCCGTACTTGGTATGGTAACTATTAGTTTCTGGTCATGTCCTTTGGTTTAACTAATACTTCGGCTATATTTATGGACCTAATGAATTGGGTATTCAGTCAGTTCTTAGATTTTTTCATGATGGATTACTGTTATTTTGATATATTCTAAGAGTGAGGAGGATAATAATAATCACCTCTAAGTAGTGTTGCAGATTCTTATGGATTAATGATTATATGCCAAGTTTTTAAAGAGTGAGTTTTGGTTGAATGTTATGACCTTTATGGGTTATATTGTTTCTAGTGAGGGGGTCATGGTAGATCCATTGAAAGTTGAGGTGGTTAAAAGTAGCCTAGACTCATGACTCCAACTGACATTTGGAGCTTCTTAGGGTTTGTTGGATATTAGCTATTTGTGAAGAGTGTCTCTTCTATTGATTCTCATTTAACTAAGTTGACTTAGAAAAAGGTAAGGTTTCTATGGTCTAATGCTTGTGAGGGTAGATTTGAGAAGCTAAAAAATAAGTTGACTTCTATGCTAGTTTTGACCTTGCCCGAGGGTACTGATGGTTTTGTGGTTTATTGTTATGCGTCTTGAGTGGGACTAGGATATGTCTTGATGTAGCATGGTAAGGTAGTAGCGTATTCTTCTAGACAACTTAAGGTACATAAAAGGAAATATCCAACTTATAATCTAGAGTTAGCGGTTGAGGTGTTTGAGTTGAAAATTTGGCATCACTAGTTATATGAAGTGTATGTTGTATCTATTTGAATCATAAAACTTGTAGTATGTGTTCACCCAGAAGGAGTTGAATCTCAGGTAAAGGAGATGGCATAAGTTGCTCAAGCACTATGATATGAATCTTCACTGCTTTCTAGGAAAAGCTAATATGGTTGCTAATGCTCTTAGCAGGTTATCTATCGGGAGCCTATCTCATATGAAAGATGAGAAGCGAGGGTTGGTGAAGGATATTTACCAATTTGCTAATTTAGGAGTCTAGCTTTTGGACTCCAAGAAAGGAGGTGTGATTATTCAAGAAGTGGTTAAATTTTCTCTTGGTGTTGAGGTAAAGGAGAAACATGTTTTGCATTCTACCTTGATGCAAATTTAGGCTGATGTGGGTAGCAAAAAGTTATTACTTTTGAAATTGGGGGTGATGGTATCTTGAGGTACTAAGGTAGGTTTTGTGTTTCGGATGTTGATGGGCTACGGGAAAGAATATTGAATGAGGCTTATGAGTTGAGGTATCAAATTCATCTTGGTTCGATGAAGATATATCTTAATATGAAGGAGATCTGTTGGTGGAACAATATAAAGAAGGATATGGCTAACTTTGCAGCTAACTGTATGGTGAGTATATAAGCTAAAGTTATGCACTTAAGGCCTAGAAGCATGTCTCAAGATATTAAGTTACCCATGTAGAAGTAAGAGGTGATCAACATTGATTTTATTACTGGTCTTTTGTAGACTCACAATCAGCATGATTTGATTTGGGTAATCGTGGATGAGATGACTAAGTCTACTCACCTTATATCTGTAAGGAATACTTACTCTAGAGAGGATTATGCTAAGTTTTTTATTTAGGCGATCATTAAGTTTCATGGTTAAAACACCCTGGGCTTTAGTCCTTAAAAGTTTCTCAAGTCTTGAGTATTTTGTTGGTTATATGATACATACCACAAGTCCTATGGTGTGGTGAAGGGTCTAGGGACCCTAGTCGTATATTAGTCAGTGTGTTGCTGGCCAAGTTCTTTCTTAGCTTAAAGAGGAACCATATGAGTTTTATGGTCTTATAACGAGAAGGTAGGGTCCAATAATAAGTTGTCCAGGGTCTGGCCCTTAATGTTCTTCTTGGGATACGACTTGATGGTACTAGTCGAATGGTATGATGATGAGTTGGGGAGATGAAGTCCTATAAAGGGAAGTGTGTGGTCGTCCAACCTTCTATTTTGCTTACTACTAGATGGTAGTATTCATACGTTATGGTGATGAGTTTGAGGATCAACTCATACCCACCAATGAGATTTTTACAGCTTAAGTCGGGGCTATTCTGGATATTTCCCCTATTAACTCCTTTTAACACCACGACCTAAAACACATTTTGGGACTTCATTAACCCATTATTCTAAATCAAACACTCCTTAAAAAATCTCTTAAATATCTCTCAAGCTTTTAGTTGAAGAAAAGGCTAGGGTTTCTTAAAGGCAATGAATTAAGGACTTTCAAGAATGAATCTCTCCATCTTCCTTGGTGACTAAGGCATGTTACTCCCCCCTCATTGTTAGTTAAACTAAAAACATGTTTTAATGAATGCTTTTCATAGTATTATTGTTGTATTATTTTAGTTTTGAAATGGATATTATGGGGTTTTGTTTTTTTATGGTTAGATAATGTTTTCCCATGTCTTACTTAAGGTTTTTTAAGTGATAATTATGATTTTAACATGTGGTTGCATGGGAATGGTCAATTGATACTTGGTTTTGCTTTCGAATATATATGCCCTCAACATGCTTGTTAAAATGCCAATTAGAATAATTTTGTCACATAGTTTGGCTATTCATAAAACCTTTCCATTGCATAATATGGTAACTGAGCTTAAATTGGTTTAGATGGTTTTAAATGGTATGGAAAGGCCTTGATGGCTAGGGTCTTGGTTTAATTGGAAACTTTGGAGTCAAATTACTTTAATGACTTGGTATGTAAAAAAAAGGATAGACTTATAAGCTGTAATTTTGGTACCATGATACCAATGGTTAGTGTCGAACTAAAAAGAATCCTTGATAAATGGTTAGTTATGTGTGAATGGTTTTAATATGGGCTTAAAGAGGGATGCATTAGCAAAGCCATGGAAGGTAGAGGTCCTAGGGAGGACCAAAACTGGAAAATCATATTTGCCGATGTGAGGTTTGATTTTGGTGACAGAGTGCATGATGTCACAGTTATATTTTTTGAGATGCATTTGTCATCACAGGTTTTTTTTCTATTTTTGTGCGGCTAACACGCACCGGATCCATTTAAACATGGGGATCTAAGAACATATAACTTGTGGGTGGTTTTAGGATAGCAAAGCTACACAACCTAGGTTAAAGGTTTTAAATGTATGTTAAACCCAGTTTTCTCTCCCAACATGATATGTATTTATATATATATATATATATATATATGTATGTGATTAAATATGGCTATTTACTTTGGTTTTGAATAATGGCATTATTTTATCCTTATTCTTGAGTAGATTCTAGCATTCATTCCGCTAACCATCTTTGGACGCTTATGCCCATGCGATATAAGAATTGACCATACTCCTCCTCCTTCTTTGTGACTTGGATTCGAGGACAACTTTGTGTCAGACTGAAGTGGTGGGCTTCATACTCTGGAAGACTCTGTTTCATGCTATGGACTTCTTTACATTATTTTAGTTTGTTGGACTTTGGTGTTGGCTAAAGTCGGGGGCATATCCCAACTAGATGTTCTTTTTTTTTTCAGTTAGAGGCTTTATGGGACTACTATGGGCATGGGTGGTGTCGGTATTAGAGTTAGCCTTGGTATTATTATTGGCATTGGGTTTGACACCTGTTGGATATTTGGTTGGTTATGGTTATGGACTCTATTAAATATTTTGTTAATTATTATTGCTTTATCTTGTTATATGTTTGAAATTTATCCGACATAGGGTGCAGGGCGATCGCAGTTGGGTATCGGGGATGATATCCTATTTCGGTTGGACTTGAGATGCCCAATAGTCTAAGTCCTGGTTCTAGTCGTGTCAGATTGGTATCAGAGACTTAGGTTCATGGTATACTGGGAGTCCACAAAGCTATGTCGAGTAGAGTATCTTTTATGGGTGTGTAGTGCGCCACACTCCTAAGGTAAAGGCTATAAGGCATTTTGGAATGTTCTCTTTCTTTTATTTTATCTTAAAGTTATAGAGTCTAAGGTTCTGAAATATTCTCTAATTTCCATTTGTTCGCTTTGCAGATCATTCCTCTTCGATAATCTGAAGATCACAGAAACTCCTATGTCCCAACTGATGTTAATATTAATAGGAGAAATTTTACTTATGGGGTCCAGAACTGGTCTAGGGGTCTAGTTCATGATTTTCCTAGAGTTCCACAGGTTCTCTCTAGTCCTCTGTGAGCTCCTAAGGCTGAAGTGACAAATGCTGAGTTTCATCAGTACATTCACATAATGGCACAGTTAGTAGCTTCTCGATCTTAGTGTTGTGTTTCTGTTACTTAATATTCTGAGGATACAAGGTGGCTAGTTCATGAGATTGAGCCCTCTGACCTTTACTGGTGTTATGGTTGAGAAGGATCCTCTATCCATTTTTGGATGAGATGGAAAAGATCTTCCGATTTATGCATGAGACAAATATGGAGAGCGCAGAGTTTTCTGCCTACCAGCTAAAGGATGTGGTGTACCAGTGGCACGAGGAATGGGATAAATCAAGTGGTGACAATGCTGAATCATCTCTATAAGAGGATATTTTAAATGTATTTTTGGACCTTTTTTTCCTCAGGATTTAAGAGAAGTGAAAGCAGAGAAGTTTGTTAATCTGAAGCAAGCCAAGATGTTAGTCAAGGAGTATGCCTTAAATTTTTACCAGTTATTGTGGTACGCTTCGGAGTTGGTTTATATCATGACGTTTAGAATGAGAAATTTTAGTTCTGATTTAGCCGAGACTTGATTTTAGAGAGTAAGGCTACCTTGTTGAACAAGGACATGGATATCTAAAGATTGGTTGTGTACATCCAACATGTAAAGGAAGAGAAGAAGAAGCAGCTTGAGATACGAGAGAGACAGAGCAAAAAGTTTAGATTTTTTGAGCTGGTTGGTGGCTAACAGCAAAGTGGTAGGGATGGTGGTAAGTGGCCCAAGAAAAATGGGGCAATTTTGGCTCTTACTCGGTAGCTAGTTCTCCCTACACAAAGTCATCGGGTAACAAAATTTTCCATAGTGGCAATAATTTTAGGGCATAGGGTGCCCAATCTCAGGCGAGTGGCACCTAGTCAGCTCTATCATATCCTTTTTGTAGGTTTTATAGTCGTTTGCATTAGGGTTTCTATGATGAGGGAAGGGACAGGTGCTTTAACCATGGTCAGCCAGAGCATATGCTTAGAAACCTCCCTGTTGATAAGATTACCTCTAGGGAAAACAAGGTTTTGATTGCCTCTTCATCAGCTACAACACCAAAGGGTACACCATCTGGCTCCAATACAACTTGAAATCATCTCTATGCTCTCACTACCTATAGGAGTTTGAGGTATCACCTGATGTCGTGACTGGTATGTTAAACTCTTTTCCTGTGATGTGTACTATTTACTTGATCCGGGGTCCACTCTCTCTTATATGACCCTATTTGTGGCTGTGCATTTTAGTTTTGGTTCCTAGTGTGTTTTGAACTCTTTTTGTATTTCTTTCTGGGTGGGCAATTCTGAGCTAGATAGTAGAGTCTATAGGGATTGTGTGGTATCTGTTGGTGGTCGGAAGACTCTGGTGGATATATTTGAATTAGACATGATTGATCTTGATGTCATACTAGGGATTGATTGGTTGCACTCAGGCTATGCTTCTCTAGATTATCGAACCGATAGGATTGTCTTTAAATTTCCTGATAAGTAGGTTATTGAGTGGGAGGGCAGTTCCATAGCTCCTAATGGGAATTTTATATCATAGCGTAAAGCGTTAAGATTAATCTCCAAGGTATATCTTTAACATCAATTTCGGGTTAAAGATTCTAACTCAGAGGATCCTTTTTTGCATTTTGTCTAGGTGGTTAGGAAAATTCCTAAGGTCATCCATGATGACCTTCCTGGTGTTCCTCCTGATATGGAGAATGAGTTTGGGATGATCTCGTTACGGACACTCGTCCAATCTTTATTCCTTGTATAGAAAAGCTTCAGTTGTGTTGATAGATCAAAATGAGCAACTCAAGGATCTTTTAGACAAGGGTTTCATCCATCCTAGTGTGTCTCTATGGGGTACACCATTGCTATTCGTTCTTAAGAAAGATGGTTCCCTTCGAATGTGTATTGATTATCGGCAGTTGAATATGGTGAGGGTAAAGAGTAAGTACCCTCTTTCAAGGATAGATAATTTATTTGATTAGTTGCAGAATGCTAAGTTTTTCTTTATGATTGATCTTCAATTTGGGTATCATCAATTAAGTATTAGGGTGGTGGATATCCCTAAGACTACCTTCCATACTCAGTATGGGCATTTCAAGTTCTTAGTTATGTTTTTTAGTTTGACCTATCCCCGATAACATTCAAGGATTTCATGAATAGGGTCTTCTATCCATTTCTGGATTTATTTGTTATTGTGTTCATAGATGACATTCTGGTGTGTTCTTAGAGCAAGGTAGATTATGTTGATCACCTCTTCATTATATTGCTGACGCTCAAGGAGCAACAATTGATTGCCAAATTTTTAAATGTGAATTCTGGTTGAATGCTGTTACTTTTTTGGGTTATGTCATTTCTAGTGAAGGAATCATAGTGGATCTTCAAAAGGTTTCCGTGTTTAATAAGTGGCCTCCACCCACAACTCCAATCGATATTTGGAGCTTTTAGGGATTAGCTAGCTACTACAGGAGATTTGTGGAAATCTTTTCTTCTGTAGCTTTCCTATAGAGTAAGTTAATAACTCAGAAGAAGGCAAGGTTTTTGTGGTATGATGCCTGTGAGGGTAGTTTCAAGAAACTGAAGGATAATCTTTGACTCTAATTTTGACCTTGTCTGAAGGCACGGATAGGATTGCGGAATATTATGATGCATTAGGTGTGGGGTTTGGTTGTGTTTTGATACAGCATGGCGAGGTAATAACCTATGTCTCTAGACAATTAAAGGTGCATGAGAAGAATTATCGAACCCATGAATTGGAATTGTTAGCCGAGTTCATCTATTAGACTTTGAGAATTGTGGCGTGCTTGTGCAGGAGGTGGCGTAGTAGTCTATGGGTACTGAAATCAAGGAGAAACAAGTGTTGGATCCTATCTTGATGAGGATCAATGGTGAGGTTGGTGGGAAGAAGGTGATAGCCTTCGAGATTAGTGGTAATGGTACCTTACAGTACCAAGAGAGATTATATGTTCCTAATATTGATGGTTTGTGATAGAGGATCTTGGCTGAGGCGAATCAATCATGTTATGTTGTTCATCCTGGTTCAAAGAAAATGTATCATGACCTTAAGGAGATGAATTGGTGGAACAATATGAAGCAGGATTTGTCTTGTTTTGTGTCTAAGTTCATGGTGTGTCAACAAGTGAAAGTTGAGCATAGGAGGCCCGAAGGATTGTATCAAGAAATTGAGTTAACTGTATGGAAGTAGAAAGTGATCAATATGGATTTTGGTACCGATCTTTCTCAGTCTCAGAATTAATTTGATTCTATTTGCATCATCGTGGATAGGATGGCAAAATCTGCTCACTTTTTCTCAGTAAAGACTAATTTCTTGAATAAGGATTGTGTAAGGTTATATCTCTATGAGTTTGTGAATTTGCATGGGGTGCCCGTGTCTATAATCTCAGATCATTGTATGGAGTTCTCATCTCACTTTTAGAGGTCGTTTGAGAAAGGTTTGGGGATCAAGGTGAGTCTTAGTACTGCCTTTCATTTACAATTAGATGGGCAAGAAGAAAGTACTATTCATACATTAGAGGATATGCTTCGGGATTATGTGATTGACTATGGTGGTAGTTGGGTAGAGCATTTTCCTCTATTAGAGCTTACTGATAATAATAGCTACCACTCTAGCATTGGGATGGCTCCATTTGGCGCGTTGTATGATAGGAGATGTAGGTCTCCTATTGGGTGGTCCGAGGTTTGTAAGGTAGAAATTTTTGGTCCAGACTTTGTTCACCAAACCATGGAGATGGTAAAGGTGATTTGGGATAGTCTTAAGACTGTCCAAAGTCACCAAAAGTCTTATGCGAGCGAGAGGCAAAGTGATTTAGAGATAGAGGTTGGGGATAGGGTATTCTTAAAGGTGTTTCCCATGAAGGGAGTGTTGTGGTTTAGGATCAATGGGAAGCTTAGTCCTCGATATGTTGGTCTATTCTTGGTTTTGAGAAGGGTTGGTAGTATTGTGTATGATTTGGAGATGCTTTGTAATTTGAGCTCTATTCACTCAGTATTCCATGTTTCTATGTTGCGAAACTGTATGGGTGATCTATTGCAAATTGCACCTATCAAGGGTATTGGTATTTCAGATTCTTTTTATTAAGAGGAGATCTTGGTTGAGATCTTAGATCGATAGGTTCATCAGTTGCGGACTAAGGACGTGGCCTCAGTAAACATTTTATGGGGGAACCATAACGTCGAAGAGGCTACTTGGAAATATGAAGAGGACATGAAGTCCAAGTATCCGTTCTTATTTTCAGCGCCAGTAATTCATGCGTAAGGTATATGTTCTTTGTAACATCTTTGTTTTCTAACTTAGTTAAAGGAACGATTGGTTTTCTCACATCTTTGTTTTTGAACTTAGTTAAAGGTAAGAGTAGAGGAGTTCTGGAGTCTGAATCATGCTTGTACCACCTTGTTCCATTATTCAAGGATGAATGATCCACGTTGGGGAAAATTAAAACACCCTGGGTTTTAGCCCTTGAAAATTTCTCGAGTCTTGAGCTTCTATTGATCATATGATTCAAACTACAAGTTGTATGGTGTGGTGACGGGTCTAGGGATGCTAGTTGTATATTGGTTAGTGTGTTGCTGGCTAAGTTCTTTCCTATATATAAGAGGAACCATATGATTCATATTGTTTTGTGATGAGAAGGTAGGGTCAAATTATATGTTGTCCAGTGTCTATCACTTTATTTTCTGCTTAGAGTACAAGTTGATGGTACTAGTCAAATGGTGTGGTGACGAGTTGCAGCAATGGAGTCGTATTGTAGGCAATGTTTGGGTGTCAAACCTTTTGTTCCGGTTAAGATTGAATGGTAGCAGTTGTATGTTGTGGTGACGAGTTGGGGTGTCAACTCGTACCCACCTGCAGGATTTTTACAGTTTAAATTGGGGGTTTTCTATACATTTCCCCTCTTAACTCCTTTTGACCCCATGACATAAAACACCTTTTGTGACTTCATTAACCTATTATTCTAAATCAAACACTTACAAAAATCACTTAAATTTCTCTCATGCTCTTTGTTCAAAAAAAGGCTAGGGTTTTTTCAAGGCAATCAATTAGGGGCTTTCAAGAGTAAATCTCTCTATCTTCCTTGGTGTCTAAGGCATGTTACTCATTCATCATTGTTAGCTCAACTAAAAGCATGTTTTAATGAATGGTTTTCATGGTATTATTGTGGTACTGTTTTGGTTTTGTAATAGATGTTGGAGGTTTTGGTTGTTTATGGTTGAATAATGTTTTCCCTTGTTTTACTTATGATTTTTCATGTTATAATTATGATTTGAATATGTGGTTGCATGGGAATGGTCAATTGATACTTCGTTTTGCTTTTGGAAACTACATGCCCTCAATATTTTTGTTAAAATGCCAATGAGAATAATTTTGTCACATAGTTTGACTATTTGTGAAACCTTTTCATTGCTTAATATGGAAATGGATTGCTTGAGAAATGACCAAGAAGAGTTAGATTACTTTAACTTATATGGATGAGTTTCCTCTTTTTTATCCCTTTGAACTCTCAACTTGGTGTGAAAATAATGGGAAAATGGTAGAAAATTCGGTGGGAAAAAGGGAATTTAAAGCCATTAGGTCCCAGTTAAGAGGTCACTTTGTCTCTTAAGAGGCTACCTATCGCTTAGGCGATCTAGCAATTAGGGTCGTGTATCATTTAGGCAACCTACATGCCTCTTAAGAGATGCCCGCTTAAACGGACAAAGCATTGCTTAAGCGACCATTGACTAGATGGTCAATGTCGCTTAAGTGACAAAATATCGCATATGCGATGATTACATAATTGGTCATATGATCGTTTAAGCAGTTATATTAGCAACTTGATGCACCAAATTTTTCTAAGTCCGGGATGCACTTCAACCAATGCTCAAGATTCGCTCGGAACCCTGTGTGCACAAACAAAATATGCTACCACACCAAATTTGAAATTCCAGACTTAATGAAACCATTGAAATTTTCATTCGAGATAGTTTCAACTAAATGTAGGCCCATACCTATAGTTTTATTTTTGCATAATCTGCCAAATAGCTCAAAACATGTCTGGAAGACTCAAACTTGATTCAAGGGTCTCTCTAGCCTAAAATCGATATTTTAAAGTTGGTGGCGCTGTCGAAAATCTCATCAGAGGTCATCAACTTATAGTTTTGGTTCGAGACCAAATCCTAAACACCGAAAGCTCCAAAATAAGGAAATGAGACTAAAATCTAAACAAACTATTTGATAACCAAATAGACAGTTTTGGCAAGTCATAAATTACCTTTTGCCAGTGTGGGATGGCTTGAAACACCAGGAATGTATGCAAATTAAGGAAATGACATAGAGGGTCCTTACAATATCCACTACTAAAAGAACTTTCATCCACAAAAGTCAATGGATAGAAAGATCTCGAAAGCACAAAAGGATGAGGTAATGGGACCACATATTCTAAGCACGACTCCCCAGATAATCTCTATGAATAGATAACACTTCCAAGGGATTTTGCTACAGCTATCCCATTTTCAACTAACTTTCTTTCTCCCATTCTCAAAAAAACTAAAATTTAACCTCAACTACCATATGACCTCCAACTGAACCGAGGAAGGCTAATGCACACAAATCTAAACCACAATAGACTAACACAACACCTATACCAACATAATCAAATGAAAAATCATCCAAGCTAATCGTAAACTGAGGAATGAGTCATGCAACCAACTCCAACTCTAAATATAATCTTATTTTGCCTTTTCAAAGCTTATATCCACTCCAAACCAAGTAAAAGGTCACTCGAGTCTTGTCTGCTTAACCTCATCACACTAACCTTAAAGAATTGAAGTTGATTCACTAAATATCCATAATGGCAGGCATGAGAATAAACCCATAAGGGTCTACTTGGGAGCACATATGGATATAACCAAGGTCTGTAATCTATGACGGTGCTATAATCGGTCTGGATGATCCTTGAAACTGCCAGCCAGGAGTTCAAAGTAAATGTGCTCACTACCAAATGATCCCCATAGGATATCCCACCAACTAAGGAATAAGTTATGTCAAATCCAACTCAAGCATACTACTCTTGCTGAGTATATCATCCAAAATCCCAACGAAAAATGGAACCCAAGGTCAAGGCTGAAGGAACCAATACCATGCCAACGAACTACTATCTGAACACCTGTCAACCACAATACCTAATAATTGAAGAATACCAAATAGGTAGGCAAATGTTAGAATTAACCAGTAGATGGATGAAATCCCAACTAAGGAAATTCGAAAACAAAGGCTCCTCTACAACTCCAAACTAAATTACTGACACCAAGGATGAACCGTTCAATCTCAACAACCAAAACTAAATGTGAAGATGGGTAAGCATCCACACTCCTACTCTATCATAACCTCCAAATCCCGATTCTAAGGTTTTAAATTTGAAACTAAGCTCATAAGCATAAACTAAGGTCAAATACCCAAATCGACCTTACTATCCAAATTAGACATATACTTATTGAATTATGCTAAGCCAAAATTGAAACATAGTTGAAGAAAAAAATCACAATAGAGGATAAATCACCAGCTAAAAATGCAAATAAGAAAATTCATATCCACTAGAGGGTATGAAACACTAAAACATACTGAAGAACTCACCAAGGCTATAAATTGTACTAGAGATAACCAAAACTCTAGCAACTAGGAGAAATGTAAATTTAGCCATAACTAATTAATATAATACTCCCTCTCGACAATGAATACCCAATTCACCAACATAGGAAATGGTCAGATAAAAAAATACTTATCTCCGCCTCGTGAAACCCCACAAGGAAAAAAATCCCCTCACCAATACCAAGAGAAAACCATCACCAGTAGATGAATCCAATAAACTTAAAAGATGAACCAATGACTCCTAGACATCAACATTAAAAACACTACCAGATTATGAACCAACAACATTAGAAGAACGAATCCAAACTAGTCAACCATAGAAACAATTTACATAGATAAGGATAGTCAATGCCAAAACCTCTACAACCTATGAGGAAAGTCCAAGAATCTCAACTCAAGAATGGGAAACATAGCCAATTTCCATCTCTAGTACCATAACAGAACCATGAAAGGTCAACTTATATCCATTGATATAATGCACTCCACAACAAATCTAGCATACTCTAACCAAAGAGGAGAACAACCAACCTTATCTCACAAAAAGTAAGAAATCATCCATTCAATCTAGATGCCCTAGCCAATGGATAAGAACTGTAAGAAAGGGAATTCTAACTAAATAACACTAGACTAGTCGTCTACCACATAAGGAAGAATCAATATCAATTGATGATAATAATAATAGTAGTAATATAAATATCAACATACGGGGGTAGGTGGTACCAAAAATGAAAATCAATATCAAGTACCACTATAGGGTCATAAGAAGTCTAATACGTAAAGGTAAATAGGACTTAAACCTAAATGCTACACCCATAGGGGAAAACATCAATAGCTATCCACTACTAATAGAAATAATCTATGGTGGCAGTCATATAATCACGAACTCTATCTCAAGGCACAAAACAATCGATATAAAGGTAAAGGGAGGAAATAAAAGTGCACCTATCATGGTAAAATCCAAAGTCACTTGCCTGAAGGGTCTGAGGGAGAAAAAATTGAATGGGTCTAAACTCAGACTAATCATCTAAATTATAAACTGAGGCACTAAGCTCATTAACTCTAACTGAAGGTGCCACAACACTACAAGACTAATTTGAATGAGCTGAGTGACCAATAATCCCATGCCAGAGGCACTCTATAAACCAATGATCGATCTCTCTAAAGTCAGAATAAACCTCTAAAGCCCTAATCTAGAAAGAAATATAAGCTAACCCTAATTGGCTGAACAACTGATCCCGATGACACTCCCTACTGAAATGACCATCCTCCCTATAATCATAACACCTTAAGAACTCTAGGCTAATGAGAAATACATGTAAACTTCACCAGAGAAACCTACCCGTGTGTAAGGAACACTTTTCCCGATGTCCCATCTTGCCATAACCAAAACAAGATCCTGAAATACTCTAAGGTGTTATACCCTCTGATCTTAAATGACTGCCATAACCAAAATATCCATACTCGATTCTTTGATTGATCTAACAACAATATTTTCTGATGTGACCATGATAAATTTGAGAACCACCCATTATATAAAACACTACCTACATAGAACTGCTAGACTGTAAGTAAAGTTGACCTCTGCAAAGAGGATCCTTACTCCCGAATAGAACACCAATAGCATTATGCTGATGACTGGTCTTTTACCACCACCTTCATAAGTCTCAATACATGCTCTCTCTGTGGACCTCATCTGATTAAAAACCTAAAGGAAGAAAGACTCTACTCCTATTAAATGCTTAGATTTTATCACGACCCAATTTATGAGTCATGATGGCATCTACTCTATACCGATAGTAGGTAATCCAAACCATCACCCAGAGATAAACATAATTGGTTAACTTGGTGAAAATGCCTTAAAAAGGCCTAACAGGTAATCTAACACAATAAACAAATAAGGCAATAGAAATACTTTAAATGTAGTCACTACATAAATACCATCCCACAAGCTGGTACAACTACTACAAGAGAATCTAGAAACAAAATACAACTTAAGTATCTAGAATAGTCAGTATATCTGTCTCAAAATAAAAAACTAAATATAGAAAGAAAGAAGTAAATGGGCAACTCAGACTCCAAGAGCTTACCCTATCTCCAAATATCAATATCATATAAAATGAATCAACGGTGGAAACTAGTACTCAGATCTTCACCAAAAGGTACACAAGTGAAGTATGTGTATAAAAAATATGGGTACTCAATAGGCATCATTGACTGACTGATATAGGTCATGATATAAATATGACAAAATCCAAGATAACATGACTAAGTCAAGGTATAGAAGCTAACCTGAATTAACTCCTAGATTATTGTGCATAAATAAGTAAATAAACTAGAATAATAGCATAACGTAACATAAAGCATCATCATATTCTATCATAACAACAAAACTAGCTCTCATATAACAATTGGTGAAGAAAAATAAATAATCCATTGCAAGACCCCACAAGCCTGGAAGGTACAAACACGATAGATAACCCACCACCATTATTTATTAATTGTCCTAATACAATGGAATTCATCCATGTCTTACCATACTATAGCCATTAATTGTCCATAATCATTATTTTCTAATTTATCAATACTTATCAACTAACCATCATTTAAAAACTAATACTCATGTATCCATAAATCATCATTTATCAACTAAACATAACCTATTAAATAATCTTCATATAGTGGTTAATCATCTCTTATCAACTAGTCATTATTTACCAATTCACCAATATGTGCCAACTACAACTAAATAATATTTAGCAACTAGCCAATATTTATCAACTAACCAATATTTAGTAACTAGTCATTATATCACTAGTGTTTAATTATATCATACTACGTTGCAACTATTTATTCATTTTCAACTTATCTAGATTGTCAATCCCACACACCAATGTCATCATAACATAATAAGTTTATCATCAAAGTATAATGCATATAACTGGAATCCAACCGGTATGGTATTCAAAAATATTCTCATAATATAATTATAATCATCTTACGATTTTGCCAATTTAGTATCATAATCATTCTCTAGCCTTGCTGGGTATATATATATCAATATAATTTTTCTTCACCCTTGTCGAGCATATATCATCATAATTATCCTCTAGCCTTGTTGGGTATATATCAACATAATCATCCTCTAACCTTGCCAGGTATATATCATCATAATCATTCTCCGTCCTTGCCAGGTATAAATCATCAATATCATAACCAACCTCCAAATTTCTATCGAGTGTAAATAATCAATATCATCATTAATAAGTCCAATAGCATTATCATGAGATTATTTAACAACATAACCATGAACATAATATATTAACATAATCAATAATCATAATTGAAATCATGAATTCTAGCATAACTATAGCATGATTACCAATACAGTAAATAAGCACGATCTTTGGCATAATCACTAACATATTCAATAAAATAATCAATAAACATGCTATTTAGCATGATCCATAATGTATTCATCAATATAGTCATTAAATATGGCCTCTAATGTAATCAATATGTCTTATCAAGCATAGACGATATGTTGTCAATTGCCTAGTGAATTGCTTATCATTATCATAAAAGATAGTTTATAATTAGCTTGGTAACTATGTAATCCATGACATAATATATAGCTTATTCATAGCATAGTCAATAATATAATTTATGGCTTAGAATATCATAGTCAAAGGCTCATTCTATAGTATATTCGATAGCCAAAAACAATACCATATTCAATAGCTCATCATAAGCTTAATAAATAATTCATACATGTATAACATAATCGTTTAAGCATTACTTCTAACATCATTCATCACAACTAAAAAGTATCAAGGTATCTAAATATTATTGAAAACCAACTTCCTAGATGTACACAAGCAAATCAAGTGTCTTCAATAATATCACAAGTCTTAGCCTAAGGTGAGTTGAAATGCCAACTTCTAATTCTCAAAATCATTTACCAACCAATATATATGCCAGATTAAGCTATGGCATCTAAATCCACTATTAGATACCGAAAACACCACAATTATTCCTAGGATAGCATGCTCAAGGAATTATTGCACTAAAAAATAGGTAAAATACAAGCTAAATTAGGGCTAAAATCAAGCCCTTATGTTTTTTTTGGGTATTGACCAATAAATTTAGAAAATCTAACAAGAAAAGGGTGAATTCTTATCATAAATTGGAAGATAATCATGGGAACAAATGTTAATCAAGATTCCCAATCAACAACAAGCCTAAATACCACTTAATATGACCTTTAGGGTTTAAGATTGCAATAAATGGATAAGAAATAGCTAAAATTGTAAAATAAGAGGTATATTTATACCCAGCTCAGACCCTCGAGTTTCACAATCATGATCCAGTGTATGGGATCATGCCACTTTACAATAGACAAGCTTGTCATGATCTAAAAAATACACCACGGTCATGGTAATTGGTGACTGCCATGCGTATCATAGTCGTGACTGTAATACCCTAGCTTTTTGCCTCTGAAATATTTTAGTTTTGAGCTCATTACCCAGGGCACGACTTTTGTAACAAGTCGTGAAGACTCTATATGATTCATATAGTGTCATCTATAGCCTAACCACTTTTGTTTCTCTAAGTTTCTATTCTGATCATGATTGGTACCTAATGAGTAATAAGGTGAGGTCACGAGTCATAGGATGGGACTCATGACTAAACCAGTGAGATAACCCAAGGTTGCTGTCTTTTTCATGACTATGACTCTATGAGTAATAAGGTCCTATCATGAGTCATAGGGTATGACTCCTGACTAAACTAGTGAAGGGTGCCCAAGAGTCTGCCTAGACTACATGTCTAGGCTAAGATTCGTATCCAGTCGTCATAAGTCATAATGTGACCCATAACGACTTG
The DNA here is from genome assembly GCF_002878395.1 of Capsicum annuum. Classification (NCBI taxonomy): domain Eukaryota; kingdom Viridiplantae; phylum Streptophyta; class Magnoliopsida; order Solanales; family Solanaceae; genus Capsicum; species Capsicum annuum. Next base: position 170,846,637 of record NC_061122.1, read on the forward strand.
GCATCTTTTCTTTCACTTTTAAGTGAGGACATTGTTTCCATTTCCCACTTTACCCAATTAAAACCCATGAAAATACTTTAAGAGACCCTATAATACTCCATTACTCCATCATAAACTACTTTCTACTCTCAAATTTCTTAAATTAAGGACAACTAGGTTTCTCCAGGTTAATCATCTAGGGATCTAAGATTTGTTTCTTCACCATAACTCTAGATATCTCAGGAATGTATCTCTCTCTAAACTTGAATTTTCATTATGCCATGCAATGGTTTGATATTTTCATGGTTTTAATATTTGATTTTAAATAAATGTTTGAGGGTTTTGGATGGTAATTGTTTAGATTCTTTTCCCATGGTTTTGAATTAGTTATCTATGATTTATCTTATGGTTTTGAATTGACTGTATGCATTGTCATGGTAATTGTAAAGGTGAACATGGGTTTACTAGACTCTAGGGTTTAAATGGTTTAGAATTAGATTTACCCCCAACCTAACTTGTGTATTTGGTTTTGAAAATATGGATACTTGTCTAATTGAACTCACTTTTGAACCTTATATTGTAAAAAAGGTTAACCAAACTTAAAATAGTTTTTGAAAGGCATTGGTGGTCACAGATCGATTTTCAATTAGAAAACATTGGACTCACTTTAGCTAAATAGTTTTCGAAATGGAATGATGGAATTATCTTGCAAGCTTAATATTTGGTATATAGATACCAATGGTAAATTACTAATTAAAAGAATCATTGGTTAATGGATGGAAATATATAAGTGGTTTTAATTTGGGCATAAAGGGAGTTATGTAGCTAATTATTGAAGATGGAGGTCTTAGGAGGGACCGATACTAGAAGCCACATTTTTTGTCATAGGGGTCTTGGTGTTCATGTGCATAGTTCACACTTTATATATCTATATTTTTCTAAAATAAGTGGAACCTCGGTGGCTTTGGCCCCTTAGTAAATTTCTCCAGTTTATGCGGCTAACATGCTCTAGAGCCTTTCAAGGGAGAGCCAGAACCATGTAGCTTGTTGATATTTTTATTGTGGTTAGAACTTCATAGTTTAGGTTATTGGTTTTGAAGTTCATTCTTAAACCTAGTTCCCTATCCCAACATTATAGATATATGTATAATTCCATCTATGTGAACATGTACAAGAAATCTGAATTAATTATGAAATGGAATTATTCTATTTCTTATCCTGAGTTACATGCTATCGCTCACCCTATTAATCATCCTAGGACTCTATATGATCTTGAAATTTGATAGAAACCTATTGAGTGCAAAACTAGTCTAGGGTCCCTGATTCTGATTGCCTTTATAGAGTACCATTGATCCCTACTAGTCCTCCTTGGGTTTCACGGGCTAATAATGTTCATGCCCTACTACCCCAGGGAGATATTTTTAATGCCAAATTTTGTCAATTTATTAATTTATTAACTCAGTTGGTGACTCTTCTATCTTATCATCTTGATCATATTAGTTCTGTTGCTCTGTCTTTTAAGGTTACTAGAGTTGACCAATTAATGAGATTGAATCCTTTAATCTTTAATGGATATAAGGTTAAGGAGGATCCTTAAGGTTTTACTAATGAAATGGAGAAGATATTCAGTGGGATATATACTATTAATATAAAGGGTGTTCAGTTTATTACATATCAGGTGGAGGATGTAACATATCAATGGTATAAGAAGTTGGAGAAGTCGAGGGGTGATGATGTTAAGCAGGATATATGGGAGGAGTTATTTGGTGCCTTACTTGATCTTTTATTTCCTAACGAGTTGAGGGAGGCAAAAACTGAGGAGTTTGTGAACTTGAAGAAGGGAAGGATGACTGTAAAAGTAATATTCCTTGAGGTTCCACCAGCTGGCTCGTTACACTCTGAAGTTGTTATCTAACATAAGGGCTAAGATAAAGATATTTGCTTTAGGCTTGTCACAAGACTTGATTATGGAGAGTCAGGCCTCTATGCTGAATAATGATATGAATATTTCTAGACTTATGGTGTATATGCAAAAAGTTAAGGATAAGAAAAATTAGGTAGAAGTTGGAGAGAGATAAATTAAGAAGTTCAATTATTTAAAGCAGGGTGAAGGGCAGCAAAATAGTGGTAAAAATGGTAGAAAATGGTCTAATAAGTAGAATTTGGGGAGTTCTAATTCCTATTTAATGGCTAGTACCCTTTATACTAAGTGATTTGTTGATCGGCACTTTTAGAATAATAGTGCATTTAGGGTACAAAATGCCTAATCTTAAGTTAGTGGGGCTCAATCAGTCCTCCCCTTTCCTTTTTACCAATTCTGTGGTTAGCTTCATTGTGTTTATCATAATAAGGGAAGGAATTGGTGTTTTAACTATGGTCAACATAGGCATATGGAGAAGAACTATCCCATGGGTAGAGTAGCCATGGGGGATAATAAGGTCCCAATTACCACTTCTTCAACTTCTGGCCCAAAGGGTACTACCTCTAGTTTCGGCACTGGTGATAATCATCTCTATGCTCTTGCTACCTACTAGGAGTATAAGGTATCTCCTGATGTTGTTACTGGTACGTTAAAGCTTTTCTCTTATGATGTTAACTATTTTCTTGATTCGGGATCTACTCTTTCTTATATGACCCCTTATATGGCTATTAATTTAATTTTGGCCCTGAGTGCATTTTTGATCCCTTCTATGGGTCTACTTTTATGGGTGATTCTTTTATTGTTATAAGAGTCTAGGGGTTGTGTAGTATCTATCTTTGATAGAGAGACCTTGGTGGATATTATAGTATTGGATATGGTAGACTTTGATGTGATATTTGGGATGGATTGTCTTCACTCATGCTTGCATCTCTTGATTGTATGGTCATTTTCCAATCCCCGAATGAGCTGATGATTGAGTAGGAAGGGAGTTCCCTATTATCTAAGAAAAGGTTTATTTCTTATCTTAGAGACAAACAGATAATTTCTAAGAGGTGTCTTTATCATCTAGTTTGGGTTAAAGATTCTAGTTCTAAGGTTTCTTTTTTCAATCCATCCCTAGTGTTAAAAAGTTTCCTAAAGTATTTGCTGATGATCTTCCTGGCATTCCTCTCGGTAGGGAAATAGACTTTGGGATTGATCTTCTGCTAGATATCTGTCCTATCTCTATTCCCTCATACAAAATGGATCTAATTGAGTTGAAAGAACTTGAAGATTAGTTGAAGGACCTACTTAATATAGGTTTCATCCATCCTACTGTGTCCCCATAGGGTGCTCCCATGCTTTTCATATGTAAAAGAGATAGTTCTCTGTGAATGTGTGTAGATTATTTGCAGCTGAACAAGGTGATGGTGAAGAATAAGTATCCTCTTCCTAGGAAAAATGATCTCTTTGATTAGTATTAGGGTGCTAGATGCTTTTATAAGATTGATCTTCGGTTCGATAATCATCAGTTTAAAATTAGTGAGGTGGATATCCATAAGAGTGCTTCCGTACTTGGTATGGTAAGTATGAGTTTTTGGTCATGTCCTTTGGTTTGACTAATGCTTTGACTACATTTATGGACTTGATAAATTGGGTATTTAGATAGTTCTTGGATTTGTTCATGATGTATTAATGCCATCTTGGTATATTCTAAGAGTGAGGAGGATCATAATAATCACCTTTAAGTAGTGTTGCAAATTCCTATGGATCAATGATTGTATGCTAAGTGTTGAAGTATGAGTTTTAGTTGTATGTTGTGACCTTTCTGGGTCATATTATTTCCAGTGAAGGGGTCATAGTAGATCCACTAAAAGTTGAGGTAGTTAAAAGTGACCTTGACCCATGATTCCAACTGATATTAGGAGATTCTTAGGGTTGGTTTGATATTATAGGAGATTTGTGGAGAGTTTCTCTTCTATTGATGCTCCATTAACTAAGTTGACTAAAAAAAAGGTAAAGTTTCTATGGTCTGATGTTTGTGAGGGTAGTTTTGAGAAGTTGAAAAATAAGTTGACTTCTATGCTAGTTTTGACCCTGCCCAAGGGTACTGATTATTTTATGGTTTACCGTGATGCGTCTTGAGTAGGACTAGGATTTGTCTTGATGCGGCAAGGTAAGGTGGTAGCATATTCTTCTAGACAACTTAAGGTTTATGAAAGGAATTATTTAACTCATAATCTAGAGTTGGAAATTGTGGTGTTTACATTGAAGATTTGATGACACTAGTTATATGGAGTACTTGTTTTTATCTATTTGAATCATAAGAACTTACAGTATGTGTTCACCCGGATAGAGTTGAATCTCAGGTAAAGGAGATGGCTTGAGTTGCTTAAATACTATTATATGAGTCTTCACTACTATCTAAGTAAAGCTAATGTAGTTGTTGTTGCTCTTAGCAGGTTATCTATTGGGAGCCTATCTCATATGGAAAATGAGAAGCGAGGGTTGGTGAAGGACATTTACCAATTTTCTAATTTAGGAGTCTAGTTTTTAGACTCTGAGAAAGGAGGTGTGATTACTCAACAAGTGGTAAAATCATCTCTTAGTGTTGAGGTAAAGGATAAATAGGTTTTGGATTCTATCTTGATGTAAATTTAGGCTTATGTGGCTTAGCAAAAAGTTATGACTTTTGAAATTGGGGGCGATGGTACCTTGAGGTACCAAGGTAGGTTATGTGTTTTGGTTGTTGATGGGCTACGAGAAAGAATATTGAATGAGGATCATGAGTTGAGGTATAAAATTCATCCTAGTTCGATAAAGATGTATCCTAATTTAAAGGAGATCTATTGGTGGAACAATACAAAGAAGGATGTGGCTAACTTTGTGTTTAAGTGTATGGTGAGTCCATAAGTGAAAGTTGAGCACTTGAGGCCTGGAAGCATGTCTCAAGAGATTGAGTTTCCCATGTGGAAGTGGGAGGTGATCAACATTGATTTTATTACTGGTCTTTTGTGGACTCACAATCAACATGATTCGATTTGGGTAATCATGGATAAGATGACTAATGTCTTCTCACCTTATGCCTGTAAGGACTACTTACTCTAGATAGGATTATGACAAGTTTCTTATTTTGGAGATCATTAAGTTTCATGGTTAAACCACCTTGAGTTTTGGCCCTTGAAAGTTTCTTGAGTTGAGCTTTTTATTGATTATACGATACACACCATAAGTTGTATGGTATGGTGAGGGGTCTAGAGACACTAGTATTATGTAGGTCAGTATGTTACTGGCCAAGTTCTATCCTAGTTTTTAGAGGAACTATATGAGTCGTATGGTCTTATAACGAGAAGGTAGTGTCCAATCATAAGTTTTCTAGGGTTGGGCCATTAATGTTCTTCTTGGGATATTACTTGATGGTACTAGTCGTATAGTATGGTGATGAGTTAGGGAAATGGCGTTGTATGAAGGGTAGTATGTTGTTGTCCAACCTTCTGTTCTGGCTACTAATGGATGGTAGCAGTCGTACGTTGTGGTGATGAGTTTAAGGGTCAACCCGTACCCACCTGCGGAATTTTTATAGTTTAAGTTGGGGGTATTCTGGATATTTCCCCTCTTAACTCCTTTTGACACCACCACATGAAACACATTTTAGGACTTCATTAACCCATTAGTCTAAATCAAACACTGCTTAAAAAATATCTTAATATCTATCAAGATTTTGGTTCAAGAAAAGGCTAGGGTTTCTTCAAGGCAATCAATTAGGGGCTTTTAAGAGTGAATCTCTCCATCTTCCTAGGTTTCTAAGGCATGTTACTCCTCCCTCATTGTTAGTTAAACTAAAAACATGTTTTAATGAATGGTTTTCATAGTATTATTGTGGCGTTATTTTGGTTTTGAAATAGATGTTGGGGGTTTTTGTTTGTTTATGGTTGGATAATGTTTTCCCATGTCTTACTTATGGTTTTTTAGGTGATAATTATGACTTTAACATATGATTGCATGGGAATGGTCAATTGATACTTGTTTTTTCTTTTGGAAACTATATGCCCTCAACATGTTTGTTAAAATCCCAATGAGAATGATTTTGTCACATAGTTTGGCTATTCATAAAACCTTTCCATTGCATAATATGGTAATGGAACTTAAATTGGTTTAGATGGTTTTAAATGGTATGGAAAGGCCTTGATGGCTATGGTCTTAGTTTAATTGGAAACATTGGAGTCAAATTGCTTTAATGGCTTGGTATGGCAAAAAAAGGATAGACTTAGAAGCTCTAATTTTGGTATCACCATACCAATGGTTAATGCCTAACTAAAAGACTCATTTATAAATGGTTAGTTATGTGTGAATGGTTTTAATATGGGCTTAAAGAGGGATGCATTACCAAAGCGATGGAAGGTGGAAGTCCCGGGGGGGGGGGGGGGGATGAAAACTGGAAACTCATGTTTGCCGATGTGAGGTTTGATTTTGGTAACCAAGTGCGTAATTGTAACGCACCGAGTCTGTACCCCAGATACTATGCGGTGCTCATAGTCCCGAAGGACCACAAGCCAACCCATGATTGGTACCTCTGCAATAACTGAATAGTAATACTATAAACATGCGGAAATTAGGTGAAAACTTATCGTAGGGTTCAATACTGAAATAAAATAGAATACGGTATAGTGATACCCAAATTGAAAACATCTGTCTGAAAATAATCTAGTCTGAAAATCCTTTACTATCTGAATCATGTTGTTGATGGGACAAGCCCTCAACTAACTCCAACTAATGAAAACTGTACTGATAAAATGAAATATTAAAGAAAATAATCATATCCTCAAAGTATTAGGACTCACCACTAACTCTGACTGTTGAAGATCGGAACTGCTAAGGGTGCTCGGGAGCTCGTGCGTCAGAACCTATGATATGATAAATCATAGCACAAGAGAAAAGTATGTGTCGGTATATTCAATATACTGGTATGCTAAGTGAGGTAGGCTGAAATGCATGGGTTCATATACATGAACAATACTGACTGAATGGCATAGGTATAGCTAGATGAGTACATGGATGAATACATAAATTGTAAATGAGATCATGATAACACTGGCTACTGAGTTCTGAATACTGATTAACCAATATTTGAGTCTATTGATACTGTACTACTGATAACTGAGTGACTATATCTGGCAGTCCTAATCCTAGGGAACAGTGCTGAGTTCCGTACTAAACTGAGTGACTGTGTCTGTTAGTCATGATTCTGTAGAACTGAACTGAGTTCAATACTAAGACTGAACTATACTACAACTGTGGTAGGTAATCATCTAATTGACATGCACCTTTTTGAATAGATTGGGGTCCAACCTATAACCACAGTTAGAAGGGCGTCAGTACTGTGCCACGGGTAGAGACAAGTTATGAGTTAACCCTCTCTGACAGTAAGCTCTTTCATCAACCCTCGCTGGCAGGAAAACTCGTGTGAGATGTATCAACCCTAATCTGGTAGGAAGATATCTCAACCCACACTGGCTACATAGTTTTGTAACGTAGGGATTGCTACTAAGGGTCAAACACTTTGCTGGCAAGAATACCCCCCATCCCTAGGTTAGCTCGGTGCTGAATCCTACTCCCAATTATATAGACACTGAACTAATTTCCAAGTTCATACTAGGCTTGACTTAACTATCACTGAGTTTACTGAGTTTCGTTTACTGACGGAATACTACTAAATTATGTTAGCTGACTGAGTTTACCAATCTGAACTGAATACTAAACTAGACGGGACTAATACTAAGTCTACTGAGTTTTTCTTGAGTCCTGTAACTGACTGAGAGTACTACTGATCATGACATGACTGAGATTATTCTGTAATAGACACTGGCTCTAGGTAAACATCTAAATTATCGAATATTAAAAACCCCCAGGACTTGATAGCATGAAAAGTAAAGCATCACATGACCTTGCATAACATAGAAATGTACACTTTTTCATAATGCATCTATAGAGGCATTTTATCAAACACTTGCATGGCATGACCTAGTAAACATACTATCATGATGTAATCTCATTATTACATTCTCATGAGCAATTCATCAAACACCTTTATGGCATAGTATATGCACATAATACTAAACAACATGTGAGCATCATGATTCAATTCCAAATTCATAATTCCATGGGTTTCAACATGAATTCACATGATAAATCACACATATCAATTAATTCAACATCAATCTTGTAATAAATCATGAAATAAAAAACCCAATTAAAATAATACTCATGAATACACTTTAATTCCAAATCATGGAAATCATGAAATCAATCTACTTGAAGTTTAAAAGAGTTTCTTGGACTCCAAGGGTGCAAGGAACCCTTGGATGAACACTTCACAAAACTTGGTTGCTAAATTCTTAAAGAACAATGGTGAAATATTCAGCCTTGGCTTTGAAATTAAATCACCTAGGGTTCTTGTTCTTGAGCAAATTGAGAGAAAGTGAGTGTATTTTGCTTAATGAGGGCTGAATCTCGTGTTTTAGGGCTGAATAGGGGTGGAAAAATACCCAAATACCCCTAAGGACGTGACTTTTTAATCACTGAAAACCGAACTGTCGACATGCATACCAATGTGTTATGTCATTTGCATTGACCCAATGACCAACACATCATGTCGAGTCTGCATCGGTTCATTAGAATTTGCACTGAGCTGAGGAAAAAATCATCTGTCAACACGATGGACAATGTGATGCATCGAGATCGCATTGACTCATTACTTTGTTCACTCGAACATGGTCTAAACGAGGTTCAAAAATCCAAAAATTATCCAGGAACACCTACTGACATTCCTGATCATGAATCAATCTAAAGATAGATACTTTAAGGTCATAAGAGTTGTGAAATAGAGTTGCCAACTTACGAAGGCCAAAAGAATTCTAAATCTGAATACTTAACTAGAATTTTTCTTAGCTTGGGACCCCTTAAAAAGCTTTAAGGGACTGAGTTAAGCTTAGGATTTTGCAAGGTCATACAATATTCCCCTCTTGGGAACATTAGTCCTCGAATAAGACTGATTAAACTGAGAATACTGATAGGATGGATTTAAACGCTGGACATGCACAACTAAAGCATGATTTCATGACTCAAATTACTAATATAATGAATTATCATAGTACACATGCATATCTGATACATGAGTACATAGCTGAACATGATTCATGAATACATGATTGGGATTACTGATAAGCTGAGTTTATATACTGAACATGCATGTCTAATGCATGAGTACATGACTGAGCTGATTCGTGAATACATTACTGAGTATGCAACATTAATTGATACCAAGTTGGTAGCTATATCTGAACATGAGATTGCATAAATTCAAAGGAAAACTATTACCTTAGGCTAAGTCTGAGTTTACGGAGAAGAGGTGAGGATACTTAGTTTGCATGTCTGCTTCTACTTACTAAGTAGCTCCCTCAATGGACTAATTCTGCAAAAGAACTCTGACTAGAGGGACTTCTTTGTTCCTCAGTTTGGGAATCTAAAAATAAAGGATTTTGATTGGGATCTCTACATAAGAGAGGTTGTTCTGAATATCTATGCCCTCTATAGGGACTACGGCTACTGGGTCACCTATATATTTCTTAAGCAAGGAGAAATGGAACACTGGATGCACTGAAACTAAATTTAAAGGCAACTTAAGTTTGTAAGTTACCTTTCTGAAAGAAGTGAGAATTTAGTAAGGACCGGCATATCAGTGACTGAGCTTCCCCTTCTTGCCAAACCTCTTCACTCCTTTCATAGGAGATATTTTCAAATACATATAATCACTAATCTCTAATTCGAGATCTTTTCTACACATATCTACGTGCGATTTCTGTCGGCTATGAGCTATCTTAAGCATTTTCCCGATCAACAGGACCTTTTCTAAGGCATCAAATACCAAGTCAGGCCCTACCACTATAGCCTCACCTATTTTAAAAAAACCAATGGGAGATCTACATCTCCTTCTATAGAGTGCCTCGAACAGAGCCATCTAATTATTAGAATGATAGTTGTTATATGTGGATTCAATCAGAGGTAAGTGGTTATCTCAACTACCTTTAAATTTTATCATATACACTCACAACATATCTTCTAAAGTCTGAATGGTCTTTTCTTCTTGACCATCTATCTGAGGATAGAAGACTGTACTGACATGAACTCAGTTACCAAGACCATTTTCGAATGCCTTCCAAAAATAAAAAGTGAAATGGGTACCTCTACTTAGATAATGGCCAATAGAACACCGTGTAATCTGACCAACTCCCTGATATAGAGTTTGGCATAATCCTCGGCTAAATAAGAGTATGGACTGGTAGTAAATGAGCTAATTTGGTCATCCTATCTAAGATGACCTAAATTGAATTATGTTGATGATGAGTACGAGGCAAACCCATCATAAAATCCATGTTCACCTCTTCCTACTTCCAAGTGGGAATACTGAACTCCTGCATGGACCCACTAGGCTTCTAATACTCAATATTAACCTGCTTACATAATGAGAACTTAGCCACAAACTCTAAAATATCTCTTTTCATCCCACTCCACCAGTAGATACCCCACAAATCATGGTATATCTTAGTGTCCCTAGATGAATAGAGTAGCGCACACTATGTGCTTTTGCAAGAATTCGCTGCCTCAAGTCATCTACACCTGGAACACATAGCCAACCCTGGTAGTGCAACACAGTGTCTCTCTCCTTGGGAGAAAACCTTTACTTTTTGATCACTAACTGATTTATTCAACTTGACTAAACTGAGATCCCTATCCTACTTTTCCTTACCTCAGAAACCAGGGATGATTCTGAACTACTCTGCACCCATACACTACCTTCTACTAAATCGACTAAGCGAATACCTAGTCGGGTAAGCTGAGGAAATTCCTAAACTAACTTCTTTTTACTATCCTCCTTATGAGCAATACTACCCATAGACATCCTACTGAGAGCATCAAACACTATATTGGCTTTACCCAGATGATACAGGGCACTCATATCATAGCCTTTCAAAAACTCCAACCACATTCTCTGATAGAGGTTTAGATCTTTCTAGGAGAACATATACTGTAGGCTTTTATGTTCAGTGAACACATCAACGTGTACCCCATAAAAACAGTGCCTCCAAATCTTTAAGGTAAAAACTACTGCTTCTATCACAAGATCATGAGTAGGATAGTTCTTTTCATAGGGCTTAATCTGTCTAGAGGCATAGGCTATAACCTTACCTCTTTGCATCAAAACACACCCCATGCTGACTCTGGAAGCATCACAATACACAACAAATCCACTTGAACTATTTGGCAGGGTCAAAACTGGAATTGTAGTGAGTTGAGCCTTTAACTCCTGAAAACTCTTTTCACAAGAATCTAACCACTAGAATTTGACCTTCTTCTAAGTCAATCTAGAAACAGGGGATACAATAGACAAAAATCCCTTAACAAACCATTGTTAATAGATGGACAAACCCAATAAACTCTTGATATCTGATAGAGAAATGGCTTTGGGCCAGTTTCTCACTGGTTCAGTCTTTTAGGGATCAACTCTAATATAATCACCAGAAATGATATGGCTAAAGAAAGCTACTGACCTTAACCAAAATTTGCACTTACTAAATTTGGTGAACAACTGATGATTTATGAGAGTCTATAATACTATTCTGAGATGGTCTGCATGATCATGCTCACTGCGGGAGTAAACAAGGATATCATCTATGAAAAATATGACAAACAAGTCCAAGTACTGCTTGAACACGTAGTTCATCAAGTCCATGAAAGATGCTTGGGCATTGGTAAGACCAAATGACATGACTAAGAATTTGAAGTTACCATACCATGTTTTAAAAGCTATTTTTGGGATGTCACATTCCCTAACTCTGAGCTGATGATAGCCTGATCTGAAGTCTATCTTGGAGAAGTAACTGGGACCCTTAAGTTGGTCAAACAAGTCATTGATTCTGGGAAGAGGATACTTATTCTTGATCGTTACTTTATTTTACTGATGATAGTCTATACATATTCTGAAAGAACCATCTTTCTTATGTATGAATAAACCTGGTGCGCCCTATGGGAATACACTATTTCTGATGAATCCCTTATCTAGGAGATCTTTCAACTGTTCTTTTAATTCTCAAAGTTCTATAGGTTCCATTCTATATGGCAGGATAGATATGGCCTGAGTATCTGGAAGAAGATCGATTCCGAAATCAATTTCCCTTTTGGGAGGGACTCCAGAAATATCTTCAAAAAGAACATCTAGGAATTCACATGCTACTGACATTGATTCAAGATTAGGGGTTTCTAAACTAGAGTCCTCGACACTAACGAGTTGGTAGATACATTCCTTAGATATCATTTTCCTTGCTCTTAGGTAGAAAACAAGCTGACCCCTAAGTGCTGAAGTACTACCCCTCCATTCTAGGATGGGTTCATTTGGGAACTGAAACTAGAAAATTTTGTTTCTGCAGTCGACTGAGGCATAGAAAGAATGAAGATAGTCTATGCCTAGAATGATATCAGAATTGGTCATCTTTAATTTGACTAAGTCTACTAAAGTGACTTTCTGAGATACCATAACCAGACAGTTCTTGTATACCCACTGGGCTATAATAGATTTACCCACTAGGTAGAGACTAAGAAAAGCTCTGATAGGATTTTGGGATTGAATCCAAAGTCAATAGCTATATAGGGAGTAACAAAGGACAATGAAGCTCCTGGATCTAGCAAAGCATAAATATTCAAATGATAAACTTATAACGTATGAATGACCATATCAAGAGAACTCTCTTGATCCTGTCGAGGCTGAAGAGCATAGAGTCTATTTGGGCATTGCCCACTGGTGGCACTGGATGTAGTACCTTGCTGATTTGAGTGACCATACTAAGCTGATAGAAGGTTATGTTGACTCTACAAACCCACCTGAGGACACTGTCTAACTTTATCTGCTGGTTTGCCACATCCAAAACACAAATCACTGCCAGATCTGTAGATACCCTAGTGGTTTCTGACACACTTCTTACAAAGGGGATTAGTTCGAGCACTGCTAACACTTCCCAGAGGTTTAGAGCCTGACACCCTAACTATGTTGCTGTCTTTGAATTTTGACATAGGATCACTGGCTAAGGATGGAGCTGGAGCTGAGGATTTTGGGTAGAACTAAGAATGATTCCCACCCTTTGACTTAGGATGAGAGAAGTTGAAACTAACTATTCTCGCTCTCTTATTCTCCCTTTCCTTCTCTTTATTATTAGACTTCTCTATCTTCTTAGCATGGACCATGAGACTAGATATGTCCATCTCCTTAATCAACATTGTGGTCCTATACTTTTTGACTATATGTTAGCCAGGCCAGACACAAACTTACTCATCTTAGATCTGCTATCTGCTACTACATGGGAAGTATATCAGGCTAACTGAGTGAACTTGAGAGAATACTCTTACACTATCATATTGAAATGCTTCAGATTTATAAATTCCAAAACCTTCGCTTCCCTCAACTCTAGCGGGAAGAACCTATCCAGAAAAACAATAGCAAACTACTCCCATTTTAGGGGCCTTGCATCTGTGTCCCATTCTACTTTCCACTATTAAAACCATGAGTGTGCCATATCCTGTAAATAATATGCATCTAACTCATCACTCTCAATATCAGTCACCCCATAATATCTGTAACTTTATACATCTGATCAAGAAATTCCTGAGGGTCCTCATCTGACTTAGACCCAGTGAAAGATGGAGGGTTCATGCGAGTGAAATTCTAAATCCTGGAAGCAGCAGTATTGGCCACTTGGTTGGCCAAAACAGCAGTTGAAGATTCATCTTTGGCTACCACAGAATAAGCTAGGGTAGTGAAAGATGTTCTGAACTCAGTGTGGGAGACATGTTTATCTAGAGGATCTGGTTGGATGGGCTAGGGTTCTGGATGGTGTCCCGTTCCTCTTACCTTAGTTATCTTTGAAGGCATATTCTATAAGCAGAAGAGAAACTTAGATTAGATAGAGATTTTAACTATAGCTCATGCTCACTCGCACCATATAAGTACTGAAAGAAGGGAAACGTTTCATAAAACACCTGCTAGCCTCCTTTCCATAAGTATGGCATGCTACATACCCATTTACAAGACTTGCTAGATCCAGATTTCAGATTTATTAGGACTTTGTTGAACCTTAAGCTCTGATAAAAAATATGTAACACCTCGAGTCTATACCCTAAACACTACACGATGTTCATAGTCCCTATAATACCCCGAGAAATTTTTCATTGAAATTTTGTGCATAAATATGTTGGGTTCTATCTTCTAGAATAAATTATAAATTTTTCATGCAGAATGTCTTAGATTATGACCCACCATTGCATAGAGTATCGAATAAGCTTTCTAACAATATGTTGCTCATCCAAAATGGACACCCGAGCGACGAGTTATGAACATTCTGATTGAATCATGAATAGTAGTGAACAGTAAAACATGCAGGAAAAAGTACTGAGGCCTGGCGTATTTTTCTCCAACTTTAAACGGTCATAAATCCTTGTACATAATGATCTGGGTGATCTACTATATATCAATGTAAAGCTCTGCGAGTCCTCTTTCCAATGAAATTGGTTTTATCTAATTTTTCTATCGGAGTAAAAGGTTATGGTCAATCTACTTCAGCCTATCAAAAGCAAATTTTTGGGTCAACTTCAAAAGATCATAAATTTTTGTACACAATGATCTGGGTGAGATCTATATATCAATAGAAAGATATGAGAGTCCTCTTTTTAATGAAATTCGTTTTATCCTATTTGGATATCGGAGTAAAATGTTATGGTTGATCTACTTTAGACTATAAAAATAATCCACCAAAGGAAGATTCAAGAATTATTTGATTTATAGGGGTGTTTTGGTCATTCCCCCTCACCCAAAATCCATCCAAACACTATATTAAAGCCTATTAGAAGCATTATATGTTATATTTCATAAAATTCCCTCAAAAAGAAAACCCTAAGCTCCTACATCCAACTTTAAGAACCTCCAAAGTTCACCATTAATTCTGCAAATTTATTCAAGATTCCAAATTCCTAGTTCAAGAACTTCAAGAACTTCCAAAGTTCACCGTTAATTTGAAAATTTATTCAAGAGTCCAAGTTCTTAGTTCAAGAACTCTAAGAACCATCATTCAAAGGCATGATTAACATCTCAAAAATGAGTATCGATCTAAATTTTATCATTCAAGGTATGTGGGGGTTTTCAACAAGAACTCTCTTTCGTTCTTGTGTCCAAAAGTAATTTTCTTTACAAAGGCATGATTTTTATTTGATTTTTACGAATTTAAAGTATGAATCCATATCTTATGATGATTATTATGAAATCTTGATGTTTATGATTTTGAAAGATGAATTTACATGTGCGGAGATATAAAGCATGAATCTTGAATGATATTTATCATGATTTTGATATTTGGGTCATGATTCCCCATTGAAAATTGTGTATTTTTAAGAAACTGTCTGTTATAAGCACGTTGATGTTGAATATTTATGATATTTTGAATGATTTTACCTTTTGGTCTTAATGGAGTTGTTTTGAACTCGAGAGTAAAAGAAATCCACAACGTGGTTGATTTTGATAGATGGGAAGCATGATGGCTTCCGATTAATTATATATTACTGAAATTATTTTATTGTAGATTGTCTTTGAAATGATCTGAGCTAAGTTCGGGAGAAATATTTAGCACAAAGTAGGAGGTATAAAGTGACCTTACTTCCTTAGAACTACGTGCCCCTTCGGAGTGAGCCTGAGGCTGATTTATATAGTGATCACTAGTTTGTATGGATTTGATGTCAATAGTCCTACTCTGATGGCAAGGATAGGACGGCTCTCCCCAACGTGGGTTGTACGTTGGACTCCATGTAGCTCACATGGTTTATGTCGGTTATAGGATCTCCCAGTGTGTGTGTGTTTCCTTGTGTCTATGGTGAATGGTGAAGTGATTTGAAAGTGAAACTGTGAAATTTATTCTTTCGAAAGATTTAAATGATATTTATGTTATGAGAATTGATATTCTTGATGAACTAAAAGTGATTGACAAATTATATGATGACTCACATGTGTTATTATACTTATTTCATCCTTTCATGATTATGATGATTTTCTTCAGCAAATGTGAGTCTTTCATACATCCTGCATATTTCTTATAAATATTGTTGATGATGATTTTTATACAACTGCATACACCCCTATATACTCGGTTCCTTTCCATGGTACTGACCCACATCTTCAAATGTGGGCTGTATTTTCTTGAAATATAGGTTCAGGTGCTCAGTTCTAGGTTCGACAGAGATTCTTTGGACACGCTGTTCTACATTCTCTATTGTGGTGAGTCCTCATGTTTCGAGGATGTGATGTCTGATGTTAGTTTCACGAAATCATTTACATTTGATAACTGAGTATGAGTCAGTTGGGGCATGTCTCAATGGCTCCCTGGTTTTATTGATTTTCTTAAAGGCTTGTCAAACTAGTATAGATGTTGGGAGTTGACTAATAAATTGTATTTTGTTATCTTTCTAAAATTCTTTTATTCTTGGATGATGATTACTCTGTTGATATTTGAGGGTTATTTATGGAAACCCCGTTGATTTGTGTTGACCTAAAAAAAATGGCTCAAAGGGTTAGCTTAGGGATACTCGTAGCCTCAAGCATCGTGTGACGCTCCGGGACCCTTTTTTTGGGGCGTTATAGTCTCGAAACAGCACAAGCTAACCCATGACTGGTACCTTCAGCAATAACTAAATTGTTAATATTGTAATATGCAAAAATTAGGTGAAAACTTGCCATAAGGTTCAATACAGAAATAAAATCGAATACGGTATAGTAATACCAAAACTAAAAACATCTATCTAAAAATACTCTAGTCTGAAAATCCTTTACTGTCTGAATCGTGGAGTTGATAGGATAAGCTCCCAACTAACTCCAATTAATGAAAACTGTACTGATAAAACAAATTACTAAAGAAAAAAATCATGCCCTCAAACCATGAGGACTCACCACTAACTTTGACTGCTGAAGATCTGAACTACTAAAGGTGGGAGCCCGTGCATCTGAACCTATGATATAAGACATCATAGTGCAAGAGAAAAGTATGCATTAGTACTTTCAATGTACTGGTTACTAAGTGAGATAGGATGAAATATTTAGGTTCATATGCATGAACAATACTAATTGAATAACATGAGTATAGCTGGATGAGATTACATGTATAAATACATAAACTGTAACTGAGATCACAATAACACTGGCTACTAAGTTTTGAATACGGATTAACTGATATCTGAGTTTATTGATATTGTAATACTAATAACTGAGTGATTGTATCTGACAGTCCTAATTTTGTGGAACAGTGCTGAGTTCCATACTGAATTGAGTGACTGTGTCTAAAAGTCCTAATTCTATAGAACTAACCTAAATTTTACACTGAGACTTGAACTAAAATTGAGACTTTAGGAGGTAATTATCTAACCTACATGCCCCTTTCTAAAGAGATTAGGGTCTAACCTGTAACCCCAGTTTGAAGGGTGTCAGTACTGTGCCATTGGTAGATACAAGCTGTGAGTTAATCCTCTATGATAGGAAGCTCTTTCGTCAACCCTAGCTAGCAGGAAAACTTGGGTGAGATGTATCAACCCTAATCTGGAAGGAAGATATCTTAACCTATGGTAACTACATAGTTATGTAATGTAGGGATTGCTACGAAGGATCAAAACCTCTTCTGGCAGGA
Source organism: Capsicum annuum (assembly GCF_002878395.1). NCBI lineage: Eukaryota > Viridiplantae > Streptophyta > Magnoliopsida > Solanales > Solanaceae > Capsicum > Capsicum annuum. The sequence goes on from NC_061122.1 coordinate 170,864,283, forward strand.
ATGCTCCTATCACTGAGTTAGCTTAGTGCTGAATCCTACTCTTAACTGAATAGAACCTAAACTGATTACCTAGTTCATACTAGGCTTGACTTAACTGTCACTAAGTTTACTGAGTTTCATTGACTGATGAAATATTACTGAATTCTATTAGCTGACTGAGTTTACTGAGGTTTGAATTGAATACTGAACTAGACGGGACAAATACTGAGTCTACTGAGTTTTTCCTGAGTCCTGTAACTGACTGAGAGTACTACTGATCATGACATGACTAAGATTATTCTATAACTGACACTGGCTCTAGGAAAAAAGCTAAATTTTTGGGTATTAAATACCCCCAGGACTCAATACAATGAAAAGTAAAGAATCACGAGACGTTGCATAGCATAAAAATGCACACTTGCTCATAATGCATCTATAGAGGCATTTTATCAAACACTTGCATGGAATGAACTAGTATATTTACAATCATGATATAATCTCATTATTATATTCATATGAGAAGTTCATCAAATACTTGGATGGCATAGTATATGTACATAATACTAAACAACATGCGAGCATTATTATTCAATTCCAAATTAACAATTCCAGGGGTTTCAATATGAATTCACATGATAAATCACACATATAAATTCTACATCAATCTTGAAATAAATCATGAAATAGAAAACCCAATTAAAATAATACTCATGAATACACTTTAATTCAGAATCATGGAAATCATGAAATCAATCTACTTAAAGTTTAAAAGAGTTTCTTGGACTCCATGGGTGGAAGGAATCCTTGGATGAATACTTCACATACCTTGGTTGCTAAATTATAGAATAACAATGGTGAAATCTTAAGCCTTGGCTTTGAAATTAATTCACCTAGGGTTCTTGTTCTTGAGTAATTTGAGAGAAAGTGAGTGTATTTTGCTTAATGAGGGTTGAATCTAATGTTTTAGGGCTGAATAGGGGTGGAAAAAAGACGCAAATACACCTAAGGATATGGCTTTTTAATAACTGTAAACCAAACTATCAACGCACAGATCGATGCACCCATCATTGGCATCGACATAATGGCCAACAAACCATATCGAGTCTGTGTCGGTTCACTGGAATTTGCACTGAGCTAAGGGAAAAGTCATCTGTCGATGCAATGGACGACGTGATGCATTGAGATCGTGTTAACTCACTATTTTGGTCACTCAAACATAGTCTAAACGAGGTCTGAAAAATTCAAAACTTGTCTGGGAACACCTACTAACATTCCTGATCATGAATCAATCTAAAAATTGATACTTTTAGGTTATAAAAGTCATGAAATAGAGTTTCCAACTTACGAAGGACAAAATAATACTAATTCTGAATACTTATCTAGAATTTTTCTAAGTCCTGGGCCCCTTATAAGATTTGTGGGACTGAGTTAAGCTTATGATTTTATGGGATCTTACAATGATGTCACACTTATATTTTTTGGAGATGTACTTGTCATCTCAGTTTTTTTCTCTGGTTTGTTCGGCTAACACGCACTAGAGCCATTTTAGCAGGGGGATCTGAACACTTATAACTCATGGGTGGTTGTAGGATGAAAAAGGTATACAACCAAGGTTAAAGGTTTTAAATGTATGCTAAACCCAGTTTCCTCTCCCGACATAATACATATTTATATATATATGCATGTACGTAATTAAATATGGTTATTTACTTTGGTTTTGAACAATGGCATTATTTTATCCTTATTCCTGAGTACATGCTAGCGTTTATTCCACTAACCATCTTTGGACTCTTATTCCCATGTGATGCAAGAATCAGCCATACTCCTTCTTCTTATCAGTGACTTGGATTCGAGGATAACTTTTTGTTAGACTGAAGTGGTGAGCTTTCATACTCTGGAAGACTCTATTTCATACTATAGACTTCTTTACATTATGTTAGTTTGTTGGACTTTGGTGTTGGCTAAGGTCGGGGGCATGTCCCGACTGGATGTTCTTTGTTTCTAGTTAGAGGCTTTATGGGCTACTATGTGTATGGGTAGTGTTGGTAGTGGTGTTATCCTTGGTATCAGCATTGGCATTGGGGTTTACACCTGTTGGATATTTGGTTGGTTATGGTTACGAACTCTATTAAATATTTTTAAATTATTATCGCTTTATCTTGTTATATGTTTAGAATTCATCCTACTTAGGGTGTAGGGTGGTCGCAGATGAGTATTTGGAATGATCTCCTATTTTGGTCGAACTTGAGATGCTCGATAGTTTAGGCCCTGGTTCGAGTAATCTCAAACTGGTATCAGAGTCTTAGTTTCATTGTATACTAGGAATCCACAAAGTTGTATCGAGTAGAGTGTATTTTAAGGGTGTGTAGTGCACCACACTCATAAGGGAGAGGCAATAAGGAATTTTGGAAAGTTCTCTTTCTTGTGTTCTATTTTAAAGTTGTAGAGTCTAAGGTTCTAAAATCTTCTATAATTTCCATTTGTTCACTTTTCAGATTATTTCTCTTTGATGATCTGTAGATCACAGAAAATCTTATGTCCCAAATAATGATAATGTAAATGGGAGACATTTTACTTATGGGGTCTAGAACCAGTAAAGGGGTCTAGTTCATGATTTTCTTGGAGTTCCACAGGTTCCCTCTAATCCCCCGTAATCTCCTTAGGCTGGAGTGACAAATGCTGAGTTTCATCAGTACATTTAATATTAGCATAGTTGGTAGCTTCTTAGTCTGAGCATTGTGTTTCTGTTACACAATCTTCTGAGGCTACAAGGTGGCTAGTTATAAGATTGAACCCTCCGACCTTTATTGGAAATAAGATTAAGAAAGATTCTTTATCTTTATTGGAGAGATAGAAAAGATCTTCCAATTTATTCATGAGATGAATATAGAGGGCGTGGAGTTTTTCGCCTACCAGCTAAAACATGTGGCGTACCAGTGGTATGAGGAATGGGATCAATCAAGGGGTGACGATGCTGAATCAACTCTGTAGGAGGATATTTTTAATGCATTTTTGGACAATTTTTTTCCTCTAGATTTAATGGAAGTGAAGATGGAAAAGTTTGTTAATATGAAGCAAGGCAAGATGTCAGTCAAGGAGTATACCTTAAATTTATACCAGTTATCGTGGTATGCTCCTAATTTGGTTTATATCATAAGGGTTAGAATGAGGAAGTTTGGTTCTGATTTGGCAGAGACTTGATTTTAGAGAGAAAGGCTACCTCATTGAATAAGTACATGGATATCACAAGGTTGGTTGTGTACATGAAGCATGTAAAGGAAGAGAAGAAGAAGTAGGTTGAGATAGGAAACAGGCAGAGCAAAAAGTTTAGATTTTTTGAGTAGGGTGGTGGCCAACAGGAAAGTGGCAGGGATGGTGGTAAGTGGCCCAAGAAAAGTGGGGCAATTTTAGGTCTTACTTGGTGGCTAGTTCTCCCTACCTAAAGTCGTCAGGTCATAGAAGTTTACATGGTGGAAACAATTTTAGGGCATAGGGTTCACAATCTCAGGATAGTGGCACCTAGTCAGCTTCATAGGTTTTATAGTCATTTACATCAGGGTTTCTATAATGAGGGAAGGGACAGGTGCTTTAACTATGGTCCGTCAGGGCATATGCTTAGAAACTGTCCTATTGGGAAGATTACCTCTGGGGCAAATAAGGTTTTGATTTCCTCTTTATTAGCTCCAACACCAAAAGCTACACCATCTGGCTTTGATACAGGTTGGAATTATTTCTATGCTCTCACTACCTATAAAAGTCTGAGGTATCACCTGATGTCATAACTGGTATGCTGAATTCTTTTCCTATGATTTGTACGATTTACTTGATCTAGGGTCCACTCTCTCTTATATGACCCTATTTTTGGCTGTGTATTTTATTTTTGGTCCTGAGTATGTTTTAGACTCTTTTTTTTTTCTTTCCTGGTGGGTAATTCTAAGGTAGCTAATAGAGTCTATAGGGGTTATATGGTATCTGTGGGTGGTTGGGAGACTCTTTTGGATCTGTTTGAATTAGAAATGATTGATCTTATTGTCACACTGAGGATTGATTGGTTGTACTAATGCTATGCTTTTCTAGATTGTCGAACCCATAGAGTTATCTTTAAATTACCTAATGAGTAGGTTATTGAGTGGGAGGGCGGTTACATATATCCTAATGGGAATTGTATATCATATCTTAAATCTTTAAGATTAGTCTTTAAGGGATGTTTTTATCATCTAGTTTGGGATAAAGATTCTAAATCGGAAGATCCTTCTTTGTATTCTATCTCGGTTGTGAATGAATTTCCTGAGGTCATCCATGATGACCTTCCTGGTGTTCCTCCCGATATAGAGATTGAGTTTGGGATTGATCTCATTATGCATAGTCATCCAATCTTTATTCCCCGAATAGAACAACTCCAACTGTGTTGACAGATCAAAATAAGCAACTCAAATATCTTTTAGACAAGGGTTTCATCCATCCTAGTGTGTCCCTATGGGGTTCACCATTGTTATTCATACATAAGAAGGATGGTTCCCTTTGGATGTGTATTGAATACCGGTAGTTGAATGTGATGACAGTAAAGAGTAAGTACCTTCTTTCAAGAATAGATGATTTGCTTTATCAGTTGTAGGATGCCAAGTTTTTCTCTAAGATTGATCTTCATTTTGGGTATCGTCAATTAAGGATTAGGGAGGCGGATATCCCTAAGACTACCTTTTATACTCGGTATAGGCATTTTGAGTTATTGGTTATGTCTTTTTGTTTGACCAATTCCCCAACGACATTCACGGATTTGATTAATAGGGTCTTCCATCTATTTCTGGATTTATTTGTTATTGTGTTCATAGATAATATTCTTGTGTATTCTTAGAGCGAGGTGGATCATGCTGATCACCTCCGCATCGTATTACAGACCCTCAAGGGGAAACAATTGTATGTCAAATTTTCAAAATGTGAATTCTAGTTGAATTTTATTACTTTTCTGGATCATGTAATTTCTAGTAAAGGAATCATGGTGGATCTTTAAAAGGTTTCTATGTTTAATAAGTGGCCTCGACCTATGACTCCACCGATATTTAGAGCTTTTTGGGATTATCTGGCTACTATAGGAGATTTGTGGAAAGATTTTCTTCTATATCTTCCCCGTTGAGTAAGTTAACTCAGTAGAAGGCGAGGTTTTTGTAGTATGATGCTTTTGAGGGTAGTTTTGAAAAGCAGAAGGATAAGCTAACTTCGGTTCTAGTTTTGACCTTGTCGGGAGGCACAGATGGGATCGTGGAATATTGTGATGCATTAGGTGTGGGGTTTGGTTACATCTTGATGAAGTATGGTGAGGTGATAACTTATGTCTCTATACAATTGAAGGTGCAAAAGAAGAATTATCAAACCCATTGACTTGGATTTGTTAGCCGAGTTTATCTATTGGACATTGAGAATGGTGGTGTTCTTGTGTAGGAGGTACCGTAGTTATCTATGAGTGCTAAAATCAAGGAAAACAAGTGTTAGATCCTATTTTCATGTTGATTAAGGGTGAGGTAGTTGGGAAGAAAGTGATAGCCTTCGAGATTAGTAGTGAAGGTACCTTGCGGTACCAAGAAAGATTATATATTCCCGATGTCGATGGTTTGTCAGAGAGGATCTTGGCTGTGGTGAATGAATCGTGCTATGTTGTTTATCCTATGTAACACCCCGCATCGTCCATGCGTTAGCTCTTGGTAATATGCTTTTAGAGTTAAAGATTTTTTTTTAGTGTCAGAGAGACTTAGTCTCATTTTTGTTTTACTTCAAAAGTGAGTAAAGTTTAAACCATGTATATAATTTTCCTAATTTGGACTTTTCATCACATGGGAAATTTTATAAGCTTTCTACCGATTTAAGATTCGCCCAAATCTGATACCCGAACAAGAAATTATGGCTAATTTAAGTCCTAGTCAAAAACACCGCCATTTTAGTGCTTGGCGTGTCGCAGAGGAGGTCTATTTAATTATTGTCAAATTCTACTAGCCTAGCGCTATTTTGGCACGTCGTGTAGAAGTTCCAGGTCCGAACCAGTGGAAAAATGTGATGGCTCCGCATAACGGTGACCTTAAGAATCCCATTCATCAATTTCCAGTGAGCCACTACGATTGTGGCGCATCACTGTGGCCCATAAAATTAGGCTCCTAGTTAAACTTTATTTCGTCTTGTTAAGGGTATATTAGGAATTTTCCACCCCCTTATCAGCTTAAACATAGGATTATACTCACAAGTGACCACATTATTCATACTTTCTTCAAAAATTCACAAGAACACTCTCTAGGGTTTCAAACTAAAAACCAAATTAACTCAAGATTCAATAGTGGGTTTTCGAAAAAAAGTGAAGATTTGGTATCCCCAAACCATAGGCTTTAAGAATCATCTATCAAATTTCTAAATTGAGGTACGTAGGGTTTATCCTAAAACTACATGGGCTAGTGGAAAACACCCAATTATGATTTTAAAAATCATCAAGCATGAATTTGTTAAAGGGGTTTTGAGATCCATTATTTTCTTTATGCTTTATACATGTTTAATGATATTGTTCTAAAGGCCTCATCCCCTTAAATTGATTTACACATATAAGTATATGTATGAAACTTGAAATTGAAGATTTGTTTGAGAGAACAAATAATGAAAATCCCTCTCTTGCGATAGCCTTATGTTTATGATCTTATGGTTATTTATTGAAATGCATGATTCATGGCTTAAAAATAGTTTACTCAAATACTATAGTATTCTGAGCATGATTTAGAGATTTATGAGAGGGAGTTTCTTGATGTAAATATATTTTATTAAAAGAGAAAGATTTGCATGAAATCAAGAGCTTTGACATGGCCACCTTGCATCATTGAAAGTTTGACAAAGAGAGTTGCATATATGTGTTTACATGAGTTTTAAAGAAAGAGTTCTTTGAAATGATTTATTGATATGGTGGTCTCGAATTTATGTTAGAGATGTGACTTACAAGTCAATGGTATGACAATACCATATGTATGTAAGTCATAATAGAGTATGTTTAACAGAGTATGTTTTTCAAAGTTTGATTTCCGAGAATGCATGTTTTAAAGAATTAAAACTGGGCTTAAAGAGGGTTAGGTGGTTACCCGAAAAAGGTTTGAGTTCAAGTAACTCTTAACCTAAAATCGCGATTTGCCGATCCGGGTATATTATTTTATGTTGGCGATGACTGTGTGGCATAGCAGAGTCGGAGACTCCAACCCTTGCGGCACACTTGGGTTTGGGGCTTCCCCGCCGAGTCAATGACGGATTCCATATAGCCTGTGGAATTTCAGAGTAGTAGGGTATACCACCTAGCGCAGAAGTAAAACAAAGAGTGTCACAGAGTTCAAATAATTTTACAGAGTCTTTTAGAAATTCCCATGACATTTCTTACTATATGATATGTTTATGAAATATCTTAAATTGCTCTCATATAGTTTAATATAAATTATTATTTTAGATTTTCTCTGCGTACCAGTACAATTGTATTGACCCCCTACCTCTCAGATTCGGAGGCTCAGTCTAGGGGTCTAGCTAATTAGTAAAGTATCCAGGGAGAAATAATCCGTGTAGTGGTGAGCCTTCTTTGTTCTAGAAGGCCTATCATTTCAGATTATATTATTCCTTTGTTTTGGTCTACTAGGGGCCTTGTCCTAGCTTTTTAGATAGTTATCTTTGGATCATGTAGTAGAGATTTCGCAGAGACAGAAGTTGTTTAGTTAATTTCAGATTTCATTCTGTATCATTAAACTAAATCCAAAGTATTACCATATTTCAGTATTAGATTATAATTCCATATTTTCTTTTATTATATGAGTGTTGTGCATGATTACCATATTAGATAGAGTAGGACGTCCGGGCCTTCATGGTTCTAGATGTTCGTCACGGCCTGGCCCTAGTTCGGGTCATGACAAACTTAGTATCAAAGCATGGTTCATAGTCCCAGGGTGTCTGCAAAATCTGGTCGGGTAGAATCTTGTTAATGGGTATGTAGCGTGCCACACTTATAAGGGGGAGGCTACTAGTCATTTTAGGAATGTTTCTCTTCTTTGTGTTTTATTCCGTGCTTCAGAGTCTGAATTGTCCCCTAATTAATGGTCTCTGGTGTTTCAGAAAAACAATTATGCCTCCCCATCATACTATCGATTAGAATGCACAGCCAAATAAGGTCCATCCTACTTATGGGATGAGAACCCGAGATAGAGCTTAGACTCTGGAAATCGATGCTACGCCAGGAGTCCCACCTACTCAGACCAGCCCACCTAGGGCATCCAGAGCTCCCCGGATGGGGACTAACTGCACTTAGCCTCACGACAAAGAGGTATCTAATGCAGAATTCAGGCAGTCCATTCACATGCTTGCACAGTTAGTAGCCATACAAACTCAACATTCAAAAGATATTAGGCCTACATCAATTGTGTCTGAGGCTACAAGAGTAGGCCAGTTTATGAGAATTAACCTGCCTATGTTTACTCGTACCAAGGTAGAAGAGGATCTACAGGAGTTTGTGGATGAGATGGAGAAAATCTTTAAGGTGATGCATGTATATGAGGTAGAAGGGGTTGAGTTAGCAGCTTACCAGCTTAAGGATGTAGCGAACCGATGGTATAACTAGTGGGAAGATTCAAAAGGTGAGAGTGTTGAGCCCATAGTTTAGGACGAGTTTGTCGAAGCCTTCCTCGATCGGTTCTTTCCTCTCGAGCTGAGAGAGGTTAAACTTGAAGAGTTTATAAATCTAAAACAGGGAAAGATGAGTGTCCAGGAGTACACTCTGAGGTTCAACTAACTAGCCCATTATGCTCTAGAGATGACTAGTGACATGAGTGCTCGAATGAGGAAATTCGCATCTGACCATTCGGATGACTTAGTGCTTGAATGTCAGCGAGCAATGTTGAGTCGGGACATAGATTTTTCCACATTATCAGTGCATATGCAGCAAGTTGAGGAAAAGAAAAAAATTGCTAAATCTAGAGAGAAGGACAGGAAGGCAAAGAGAGCCAAGAAAGTAGACCAGAGCCACAGTCAGCAGCAGATTGGGAATTAGGGTAACAAATGGTAGAAAAAGAAGTTTTGGGGTAATGCACAGTTTGCAGCCAGTGCTCCGGTGTCAAGACCCCCAGCTGGACAGCGCCCCCAGGATATTTTGTCCAGGCAGGGGTCGAGAATAAAGGGTTCACAGTATCAAGGAAGTGTAGCTCAAATTTCTCAAGCATACCCACGCTACGATAGATGTGAGAGGAATCATCCAGGGAGATGTTAGTTTGGTGCTATGGTATGTTATTCGTGCACCCATCCAGGCCATATCCAAAGAGATTGTCCGGCAAGAAAGGGTAATGTTAGTGGATCCAAGTCACAAGCTAATTCTTCTACACCATTATCACCTTAGAAGGGTGCCACTTCAGCTGCCGGAAGCAGCCACAACTGGTTGTACTCCTTAAACAACTGCTAGGAGGCAGAGGCCTCACCAAATGTAGTTACTAGTATGTTGTAAATATTTTCCCGTGATGTATACATGTTACTTGATCTTGGGTCTACCCTGTCTTATGTGACACCTTATATGGCTATTAGTTTTGGGTTTGAGCCCGATGTGATTGTCGAACCTTTTTCTATTTCTACTCTGGTGGGAGATTTTGTTGTGGCTAGGAGGGTGTATAGAAATTGTGTAGTGACTATTTATCAGTGGGATACTATGGCAGACCTTGTAGACTTAGACATGGTTGATTTTGATGCTATCCTAGGGATGGACTGGCTCCATTCGTGTTATGCCATGTTAGATTGTAGAACCCGAAAGATTACTTTTTCCTTCCCAAATGAACCAGTAATAGAAAGGGAGGGACATTCCTTATCACCTAGAGGGCACTTTATATCTTTTCTCAAAGCCCGTAAACTCATTTCTAAGGGTTACTTGTATCATCTTATTTGAGTTAAAGATTCAAATACCGAAAGCCTTTCTCTGCAGTCTGTCCCTGTGGTGAATGAGTTCTTAGTAGTTTTTCTAGATGATCTTCCAAGCATACCACCTGATAGGGAGATAGATTTTGGTATTAATTTATTTCTCGATACCCGTCCCATATCTATTCCACTATATAGAATGGTTCTTACAAAACTGAAAGAGTTGAAACTACAGCTAGCAGACCATCTAAACAAAGGTTTTATCCATCCTAGTGTTTCTCCCTGGGGTCCACTTGTACTCTTTGTGAAAAAGAAATATGGTTCCCTCCGTATGTGTATAGATTATCTCTAGTTGAACAAGGTCACTATTAAAAATAAATATCTTCTTCCTAGAATTGATAACCTTTTTCACTAGCTTCAAGGTGCTAGATGTTTTTCAAAGATAGACCTTCGTTTGGGATACCATCAGTTGAAAGTTAGAGAACTAGATATTCCCAAAACAGCTTCCAAACTAGATACAAACATTATGAATTCTTAGTCATATCCTTTGGGTTAACTAACGCCCCTGCAGCCTTCATGGATCTTATGAACAGGGTGTTCCATCAGTTTCTGGATTTGTTTGTCATAGTTTTTATTGATGATATCTTGATTTATTCTAAGAGTGAGGAGGATCATGCCAATCACCTTCGAATCATCCTTTAGACTCTCAAAGATCATAGGTCGTATGTAAAGTTTTCCAAGTATGAATTTTGCCTGAATTCTATTGCTTTCTTAGGGAATATTGTGTCTAGTGACGGGATTAAGGTTGATCCTCAAAAGTGTAAGGTAGTGAGGAAATGGCCCAGACCCACATATCCAACCAACATTCGAAGCTTCTTGGGTTTGGCGGAGTATTACAGCAGGTTCATAGAGATTTTCTCTTCGATAGTTGTACCACTCACTAAGTTGACGCAGAAAAAGGTAAAGTTTGTGTGGTCTGACTCCTGTGAGAATAGTTTTGAGAAATTGAAAGACAAGTTGACCACTGCACCTGTTCTGACTCTTCTAAAAGGAACAGAGGATTTTATTATGTACTGTGATGCATCCCGAGTGGTACTTGGGTGCATAAATATGCAACATGATAAACTGATGGATTATGCATCTAGGAAGTTAAAAATGCATAAGCGAAATTACCCCACCCATGACTTGAAGTTAGTGGCTGTGGTGTTTAACTTAAAATCTGATGGCATTATCTCCATGGGGTACATGTTGATATATGTACTGACCACAAGAGTTTACAGTATGTTTTCTCACAAAAAGAATTAAACCTCAGGCAAAGACGATGGTTGGAGCTTTTGAAGGATAATGACATGAGCTTGCACTACATTTCGAGCAAGGCAAATGTGGTAGCCGATACCCTCAGCAGGCTATTTATGGATAGTCTTTCTCATGTTAAAGAGGGGAAGAGAGAGATGGTAAAGGATATTCACCGACTTATAAATCTAGGAGTGCGACTCTTGGATTCCGAAGATGGGAGAGTGGTTGTTCATGAAGTAGCGAAGTCTTCCCTTTGTGTTGGAGTTAATGAAAAGCAGATTGAAGATCCCATTTTGACGTAGATCAAGAAAGATATCGGTAAACAGAAGGTGATGTCTTTTGAAATTGGTGGTGATAGAATTTTATGATATCAGGGTAGATATGTGTGCCAGATGTAGATAGGTTATGAAAAAAGATCCTTGATAAAGCTCACACTTCGAGGTATGTTGTTCACCCAGGCTCTACTAAGATGTATTATCATCTGAAAACCATATACTGGTGAAATAATATGATACGTGATGTGGCTTAATTTGATGCCAAGTGTTTGAATTGTCAACAAGTGAAAGTAGAGCATATAAGGCCAGGTGGTACCTTTCAAGAGATAGCTTTGCCCTTGTGGAAGTGGGAGATGGTCAATATGGACTTTATCATGGCACTTTAGAGGTCTCAAAACTAGTATGATTCTATTTGGGTAATTATAGACCGGCTGACCGAGTCAGCCCACTTTCTACCTATGAGAACCAACTATTTGGGAGATGACTATTCCAAGTTAAACATCGAGGAGATAGTCCGTTTGAATTGAGAACTTGTATCCATCATATTTGATCGAGAGATGCAATTATCTTCACTATTTTGGAGATCTTTTCAAAGGGGTTTGGGTACCCAAATGAACTTGAGTACGACTTTCCTTCCTCAGACGGATGGGCAAGCTGAACTTACTATTCAGACCTTTGAAGATATGTTGAGAGCTTGCGTGATTGACTTCAAAGGTAGTTGGGTAGATCACTTGCCATTGATAGAGTTCGCTTATAATAACAACTACCATGCCAGTATTAATATGGATCTGTTTGATGCTTTATATGGGAGAAGATGTAGATCACCGATAGGGTGGTATGAAGTGGGTAAGACTCAGTTGTTTGGGCTTGATCTTGTTCATCAGGCGATGGAGGACATGAAAATTGTTAGAGAACAACTTAAAATAACCTAGAGTAGACAGAAATCCTATGCTGATGTTCAGAGAAGGGAGCTAGAATTTGAAGTTGGTGCTTGGCTATTTCTCAAAGTCTCCCCTATAAAGGGAGTTATGCGATTCGGGAAGAAAGTTAAGCTGAGTCCTCGCTTTATAGGGCCATACCAGATTTTGAGAAGATAGGTGGGGTTGCATATGAGTTAGAGTTGCCTGAAAGTTTGGGTTCTGTTCATCCGATATTTCACATATCCATGTTGAAGAAATGTGTTGGAGACCATTCATTAGTGTTTCCTGAAGAGGAGGTCAAAGTGACAGACTCTTTATCCTATGAAGAGGAACCTATTGTAATATTAGATCGTCAAGTTAGAAAGTTGAGGAGCAAGGAGATAACTTCGATTAAAGTGTTGTGGAAAAGTCAGAAATTTCAGGAAGCAACTTGGGAATCAGAAGATGACATGAGAGATAGATACCCAAACTTATTTGATCTGATGAATGACGAAATGGAAGGTATAATCCTTGTCTTATTCTTTCATAGCCTTAGTATGTTTGAAATCATGCTTGTCTGTATTCCGCGTCATCATTCGGGGATGAATGATCCCAAGGGGGGATAATGTAAAACCCCGCATCGTCCATGTGTTAGCTCTTGGTAATATGCTCTTCGAGTTAAAGATTTTTTTTTAGTGTCAGAGAGATAGTCTAATTTTTTTTGACTTCCAAAGTGAGTAAAGTTTGAACCATGTAATAATTTTCCTAATTTCAACATTTCATCACATGGGAAATTTGATAAACTTTCCGCCGATTTAAGATTTGCCCAAATCAGATACCCGGGCAAGAAATTATGGCTAATTTAAGTCCTAGTCGGAAAACACCATCATTTTAATGCTTGGCGCGTCGCGGAGGGGGTCTATTTAACAATTGTCAAATTCAAGTAGCCTAGAATGATTTTGGCGCATTGCGCTGAAGTTCTAGGTCCCAACCAGTGGGACAACGCGATGGCTCCGCGTCGCGATGACCCTAAGAATCTCATTCATCAATTTCTGGGGAGCCACCATGATTGTGGTGCGTCGCGGTGGCCCATAAAATTAGGCTCCTAGTTATATTTTATTCCATCTTATTAAGGGTTTAATAGGTATTTTCCCACCCCTTATCAGCTTAAACACAGGATTATACTCCAAAGTAACCACATTATTCATACTTTCTTATAAAATTCACAAAATTACTCTCTAAGGTTTCAAACTAAAAATTCAATTAACTAAAGATTCAACCGTGGGTTTTCGTACTGAGTGAAGATTTGGAATCCCCAAACTGGAAGCTTCAAGAATCATCTATCAAGTTTCTAAATTGAGGTACGTAGGGTTTATCCTAAAACTACATGGGCTTATTAAAAACACCAAATTATGATTTTAAAAATCATCAAGCATGAATTTGTTAAAGGGGTTTTGAGTTCCATGATTTTATTATGCCTTATACATGTGTAATGATATTGTTGTTTTGGCCTTTAAGCCTTATTCCCTTGAATTGATTTACACATATAAGTATATGTATGAAACTTGAAATTAAAGATTTGTTTGAAAGAACAAATAATGAAAATCCCTCTCTTGTGATAACCTTATGATTATGATCTTATGGTGATTGATTGAAATACATAATTCATGGCTTGAAATAGTTTACTCAAATACCATAGTATTTTGAGCATGATACAGAGATTTATGAGAGGGATTTTCTTGTTGTAAATATATTTTATTAAAAGAGAACGATTTGCATAAAATCAAGAGCTTTGACATAGACACCTTGCATCATTGAAAGTTTGACAAAGAGAGTTGCATATATGTGGTTGCATGAGTTTTAAAGAAAGAGTTCTTTGAAATGATTTATTAATATAGTATCTCGAATTTATGTTTTGGAAAAAGAGAGTGTAATATACCAATAATGGCTCAGAGATGTGACTTGCAAGTCTATGGTATGACGATACCATAAGTATGTATGCCATAACAGAGTATGTTTTTCATAGTTTGATTTCAGAGAATGCATGTTTCAAGGAGTTAAAACTGGGATTAAAGAGGGTTAGGTGGTTACCCAAAGAAGGTTTGAGTTTAAGTAACTCTTAACCTAAAACTATGATTTGCCGATCCAGGTATATTATTTTACCCTTGTTATGGTCGTATGGCGTAGCAGAGTCAGAGACTCCAACCCTTGCGGCACACTTGGGTTGGGGGCTTCCCCACTGAGTCAATGGTAGATTTTATATAGCCCGTGGAATTTTAGAGTTGTAGGGTATACCACCTAGCGTAGAAGTAAAAGAAAGAGTATCACAGAGTTCAGATGATTTTACAGAGTCTTTCAAAAATACCTATGAGATTTCTTACTATATGATATGTATATGAAATATTTTAAATTACTCTCATATATTTTGAATTTATATTATTATTTTGGATTTTCTCTGCGTACCAGTACAATTATATTGACCCCCTACCTCCCAGGTTCGGAGGCTCAGTCTAGGGGTCCGGCTAATCAGTAGAGTATCCAGGGAGAAGTGATCCGTGTAGTGGTGAGGCTTCTTTGTTCTTGAAGACCTATCATTTTAGATTATGTTATTCCTTTATTTTGGTCTACTGGGGGCCTTGTCCCATCTTTTCAGACAGTTTTCTTTAGATCATGTAGTAGAGATTTTATAGACTATTCCAGAATTATTTTGGTTAATTTTGGATTTTATTTTGTATGGCTAGACTGAATCCAGAGTATAACCATGTTTTCATATTAATTATAATTCTGCATTTTCTTTTATTATATAAATATTATGCATGATTACCAGATCAGATAGAGTAGGACGTCCGGGCCTTCATAGTTCAGGATGTCCATTACGGCCAGGCCCTAGTTCGGGTCATGACATCCTTATTCAAAGAAAATATACCATAAATTTAAGAAGATGTATTGGTGGAACAATATGAAGTAGGATTTAGCTTATTTTGTGTCTAAGTTCATGTTGAGTCAATAAGTGAAAGTTGAGCAATTGTGTCTCAGAGGATTGTATAAAGAAATTGAGTTGCCTGTGTGGAAAGAAAAAGTGATCAATATGGATTTTGTTACCAGTCTTCCTTGGTCTTTAATAAATTTGATTCTATTTGCTATATTGTGGATAGGATGACAAAATCTGCTCACTTTTTATCGGTGAGGACTAATTTCTTGAATAAGGATTATGTAAGGTTATATCTCCATGAGTTTTTGAAGTTGTATAGGTTGACTATTTCTATAATCTTAGATCGCTGTATAGAGTTCTCATCTCATATTTGGCGATCGTTTGAGAAAGGTTTGGGGATCACGATAAGTTTTAGTACTACTTTTCACCCATAATTAGTTGGACAAGAAAAAAGGACTATTCATACATTGGAATATATGCTTTAGTCTTGCGTGATTGACTATGGTGGTAGTTGGGTGGAGCATTTTCCTCTTTTAGAGTTTATTGATAATAATAGCTACGCTCTATCATTGGGATGGCTCCATTTGAGGTGTTGTATGATAGGAGATGTAGGTTTGAGGTTTGTAAGGTAGAAATTTTTGGTCCAGACTTTGTTCACGAGGCAATGAAGATGGTGAAGGTGATTCTGGGTAGTCTTAAGGCTTCTTAAAGTCGCCAAAAATCCCATGCAAGTATGAGGTAAAGGGATTAGGAGTTTGAAGTTGGGGATAAGGTGTTCTTGAAGGTGTCTCCCATGAAGGAAGTGATGTAGTTTGGGATCAAGGGGAATCCTAGTCCTTGGTATGTTGGTTTGTAAATGGTTTTGAGAAGGGTTGGTAGTGTTGTGTATGAGTTGGAGATGCCTTCTAGTTTGAGCTTCATTGACTCAGCATTCTATGTTTCTATGTCGCAAAAGTGTATGAGTGATCTGTCGCAAATTGCACCTATCAAGGGTATTGGTATTTCAGATTCTTTTTATTATGAGGAGATCTTAGTTGAGATCTTGGATCAGCAGATTCATCGGTTGCAGACAAAGGACATGGCCTTGGTAATGATTTTATGGAGGAACAACAAGTTTGAAAAGGCTACTTGTAAAGAGGAAGAGGACATAAAGTCCAAGTGTCCGTTCCTATTTTCAGCGCTAGGAATTCATGCGTAAGGTATGTGTTTTTTGTAACATCTTTGTTTTCTAACTTAGTTAAAGGAAAGATTGGTTTTCTTTCATCTTTGTTTTCTAACTTAGTTAAAGGTAATAATAGAGGCGTGTGGAATCTGAATCATGCTTGTACCGCCTTGTTCCATTATTTGAGTATAAATGATCCATGTGAGAGAGAATTAAAACACCCTGGGTTTTGGTCCTTGAATATTTCTCGATTCTTGAGCTTTCTATTGATCATACAATTCAAACCACAAGTCGTATGGTATGGTGAAGGGTCTAGGGACCCTAGTTGTATGTGCCAAGTTCTTTCCTAGATATGAGAGGAACCATATAATTCATATAGTCTTGTGATAAGAAAGTAGGGTCCAATCGTATATTGTCCAGTGTCTGGCACTTAATCTTCTGCTTAGAATATGACTTGATGGTACTATTCATATGGTATGGTGATGAGTTTTGGCAATGAAGTCGTATGTTGGGCAATGTATGGGTGTCAAACCTTCTGTTCTGGTTAAGACTGAATGGTACTAGTCGTATGTTATGGTGACGAGTTAGAGTGTCAACTCTTACCCACCTGCAGGATTTTTATAGTTTTTTCTGTATATTTCCCCTCTTAACTCCTTTTGACCCTATGACATAAAAGACATTTTTCAACATCATTAACCTATTATTCAAAATCAAACACTCTTACAACAATCGCTTAAATTTCTCTCATGCTCTTTGTTCAAGAAAAGGCTAGGGTTTCTTTAAGACAATCGATTAGGGACTTTCAAGAGTTCATCTCTCTATGTTCTTTGGTGTCTAAGGCATGTTACTCCTTCATCATTGTTAGCTCAACTAAAAGCATGTTTTAATAAATGGTTTTCATGGTATTATTGTAGTACTGTTTTGGTTTTGAAATAGATGTTGGGGGTTTTGATTGTTTATGGTTGGATTATGTTTTTCCATGTTTTAGTTATGGTCTTTTATGTTATAATTATGATTTGAATAAGTGGTTTCATGGGAATGGTCAATTGATACTTCGTTTTGCTTTTGGAAACTATATGCCCTTAACATTTTTGTTAAAATGCCAATGAGAATAATTTTGTCACATAGTTTGACTATTCATGAAACCTTTGCATTGCATAATATGGTAATGGAACTTAAATTTGTTTTAAATAGTATGGAAATGCCCGGATGGCTATGGTTTTTGTTTAATCGGAAACTTTGGAGTCAAATTGGTTAATGGCTTCAGTATGGCATAAAAGGATAGACTTGCAAACTCTAATTTTGGTATGATGATACCAATGGTTAATGCCTAATTAAAAATAATTCTTCGTAAATTATTGTTTATGTATGAATGGTTTTAATGTGGGCTTAAAGAGGGATTTGTTAGCAAAGCCATGGAAGGTGGAGGTCCCGAGAGGACTAAAAATGTAAGCTCATGTTTGACTAAACCTCATGGAAGGTGGAGATCTCGGGAGGACCAAAACCCATGGATGGTTTTAAGGTTGAAAAGCTACACAACCTATATTGAAAGTTTTAAATGCATGCTAAATTCTATTCCCTTTCCTGGCATGATATATATATGTATGTATGTGATTGCCTATGGTTATTTACTTTAATTTTGAATAATGGCATTATTTTATCCTTATTCCTGAGTACACGCTAGCATTCATTCTGCTAACCGTCTATGGGCACTGTATCCCCATGCAATGCAGGAACTAGCCAAACTACTCCTCCTGATCAGTGACTTGGATTCGGGGACAACTTTGTGTCAGACTAAAGTGGTGAGCTTCCGCCTTCCATAAGAGTCCATTTCATGCTATGGACTTCTTTATATTATTTTTATCCTCTTGGGCTTTGGTTTTGGCTAAGGTAGGGACATATCGCGATCGAATGTTCTTTTATTTCAGTTAGAGGCTTTATGGGACTACTATGGGCATGGACAATGTCGGTATTGGTGTCAGCCTTAGTATTGGTATTGTCGCTGGGGTTGACACTGGTTGGATATTTGGTTGGTTATGGTTATGGACTTTATTAATTTTTTTCAATTATTGTTGCTTCATCTTATTATATGTTCAAAATTAATTTGAACTATGGTTCTGGGAACTTATGGTTGGGTATTAGGGTTGGTATTCAGTTCGGATCGGACTTGAGATGCCTGACATAACTAGTCCATGGTTTAGGTAGTGTTAATGGTTCTCCAATTTACATTATTTTCGATTGAGGTACACAGTTCTCTTCTCGCCTTTTGTATTTATTTCAGAAAGTTTTAGGGACTAAGGTGAACCTTAGCACCACTTTCCACCCTCAGACGAATGGATAAGCGAAAAGGACTATTTAGATTTTGGAGGATATGCTAAGGGATTGCCTGATCGATTTTGGTGGTAGTTGGGTTTATCATTTTCCTCTCATTGAGTTTGCGTATAAAAACAGTTGTCACTCTAGTATTGGGATGGTTCCTTTTGAGTCCCTTTATTGTAGGATGTGTAGATCTCATATTGGGTAGTTTGAGGTTGGTGAGGCTAGATTGTTCGGTATGGACTTGGTTCACCATGACATGGAGAAGGTGAAGGTTATTAGGGATAGACTTAAGATTGCTCAGAGTTGCCAAAAGTCCTATGCAGATGTGAGGTGAATAGAGTTGGAGTTTGAGATTGGTGATCAGGTGTTCTCTTGGGTATCTCCTACGAAGGGAGTGATGATATTTGGGATGAAGGGGAAGCTCAATTCCTATTATGTGAGCCCCATTTGATTTTGAGGAGAGTGGGTAATGTTGCTTACACGTTGGAATTGCCTTTGAGTTTGTTTTCCATTTATTTCGTTTTCCATGTGCCCATGTTGAAAAAATGTGTGGGTGATCCTTCTTTGGTTGTGCTTATTGAGAGTGTTGGTATTTCAGATTCCTTGTCTTACGAGGAAGTCCTCGTGGAGATTGTGGATAGATAAGTCCGTTCTTTGAGGACTAAGGATATGGATTTAGTGATGGTTTCTTAGAAGAACCAAAAGGTAAAAAAAGCTACTTAAGAATTTGAAGAGGACATGAAGTCCAAGTATCAGTTCTTGTTCCCTTCATTGAATAATTGTGCTTAAGGTATGTGTTTTCCTACTTTCTTTATTTTCTAACTTTGTTAAGGGAATTGTGGTTGCATTTTTTTTATTTGTACTAATGGATGCCTTGACTCCTCATTCAGGGATGAATAATCCTTGGTGGTGGTGGGGTAGGATGGGGTGGGGGGTAATGTAACACCCCAGATTTTTGTATTTGAAATTTATGAGTTTTGAGCTCACTTCCTAAGTTACGACTTTCGTAACGAGTCGTGAAGACTCTATATGAATTGTATAATGTTATTCGTATCCAAACCAGTGTTGGTTCCCTATGTTTGTGTCCTAATCACGATTGGTACCTAACAAGTCATAAGGTGAGATCACGATTCATAGGGTGGGACTCGTGACCAAACCAGTGAAATGGCGCAAGGGTTTTATATTGGTAAAGACTAACACTCTACGAGTCATAAGGCCTTGTCACCAGTTGTAGGGTGTGACTCATGACCAAACCAGTGAAGGGTGTCCGAGAGTCTTCCTAGACTACGAGTCCAAGATAAGACTCGTACCTAGTCTTCATGAGTCGTGATGTGATCCTTAATTACAAAGCGTCTTTTTCTGCACTTTTAAGTGAGGACATTCTTGTCATTTCCCTCTTTCCCCAATTAAAACCCACGACCTAAAATACTTTAAGGGCCCCCCATAAAATACGTTATGGAACCCCATAACACTCCATTACTCCATCATAAACTACTCTATACTCTTAAATCCCCCAAGTCAAAAACAACTAGGGTTTCTCAAGGTTAATCATTGTAATACCCCGGGAAATTTTTTGTTGAAATTTTGTGCGTAAACATGTTGGGTTCTATATTCTAGAATGAATTAAACTTTTTCGTGTGTAATGTCTTAGGTTATGACCCACCATTGTGTAGATTATTGAATAAGATTTCGAACAATATGTGGATCATCCAAAACAGACGCCCGAGCAACGAGTTATGAACATTCAGATCGAACCGTGAATAGTAGTGAATAGTAAAATGTGTAGGAAAAAGTACCGAGGCCTGGCGTATTTTTGCTCCAACTTTAAATGATCATAACTCCTTGAACATAATGATCTGGGTGATCTACAATATATCAACGGAAAGCTCTGCGAGTCCTCTTTCCAATGAAATTAGTTTCATCCAATTTGTCTATCGAAGCAAAAATTTATGGTCGATCTACTTCAGCCTACCAAAAGTGATTTTTTAGGCCAAATTCAAACAGCCATAACTCCTCGTACACAATGATCTGGGTAAGATACTACATATCAACGGAAAGATATGAGAGTCCTCTTTCTAATGAAATTGGTTTTATCCACTTTGGATATCGGAGTAAAACGTTATGGTTGATCTGCTTCATACTATCAAAACAATCCACCAAAGGACAGATTTGAGATTTTTTTTTATTTTTAGGGGCGTTTTGGTCATTCTCCTTGACCTAAAATCCATCCAAACCCTATATTAAAGCCTATTAGAAGAATTTTATGTTATATTTCATCAAATTCCCTCAAAAAGAAAACCCTAAGATCCTACATCCAACATCAAGTACCTCCAAAGTTCACTATTAATTCTGCAAATTTATTCAAGATTCCAAGTTCCTAGTTCAAGAACTTCAAGAACCTCCAAAGTTCACCATTAATTCTGCAAATTTATTCAAGATTCCAAGTTCCTAGTTTAAGAACTCCAAGAACCATCATTCAAAGCCACGATTAACATCTCAAAAACGAGTATCAATCTAAAGTTCATCATTTAAGGTATGTAGGGTTTTTCAACAAGAACTCTCTTTTGTTCTTGTGCCCAAAAGTAATTTTCTTTACAAAGGCATGATTTTTATTCGATTTTTACGAATTTGAAGCATGAACCCATATCTTATGATGATTATTATGAAATCTTGATGTTTATGATTTTGAAAGATGAATTTACATGTGTGGAGATATAAAGCATGAATCTTGAATGATATTTATCATGATTTTGATATTTGGATCGTGAATCCCCATTGAAAATTGTATTTTTGAGAAAGTGTGTGTTATAAGCACGTTGATGTTGAATATTTAAGATATTTTGAATGATTTGACCTTTTGGTCTTAATGGAGTTGTTTTGAACTCGAGTGTGAAAGAAATCCACAACATGGTTGATTTTGATAGATGGGAAGCATGATGTCTCCCGATGTATATTTATATACTACTGAAATTATTTTGTTGTGGATTGTCTTTGTAATGATCTTTGCTAAGTCCGAGAGAAATATTTAGCACCGAGTGGGAGGTATAAAGCGATCTTACTTCCCTAGAACTACGTGCCCCCATAGGAGTGAGCGTAAGGCTTATTTATATAGTGATCACTAGTTTATGTGGATTTGATATTGATAGTCCTACTCCGATGGCAAGGATAGAATGGCTCTCCCCAACGTGGGTTGTACGTTGGACTCCATGTAGCTCACATGGTTTATGTCGGTTATAGGATCTCCCAGTTTGTGTGTGTATTTCCTTGTGTCTATGGTGAATGGTGAAGTGATTTGAAAGTGGAATTGTGAAAGTTATTCTTTCAAAAGATTTAAATGATATTTACATTATGAGAATTGAAATTCTTGACGAACTGAAAGTGATTGACAAATTATATGACTCACATGTGTTATTGTACTTATTTCATCCTCTCATGATTATGATGATTTTTTTCAAGCTATGTGAGTCTTTCATACATCCTGAATATTTCTTATAAATATTTATGATGATGATGTTTATACAACTGCATACACCCCCATATACTCGGTTCCTTTCCATGGTACTGACCTACATCTTTGAATGTGGGCTGCAATTTCTCAGAATATAGGTTCAGGTGCTCAGTTCTAGGTTCGATAGTGATTTTTCAGGTACGTTATTCTGCATCCTCTGTTGTGGTGAGTCCTCATGTTTCGAGGACGTGATGTCTGATGTTGGTTTCATGAAATCATTTACATTTGATAACTGAGTATGAGTCAGTTGGGGCATGTCTCAATGACTCACTGGTTTTATTGATTTTCTTAGACGGTTGTCAGACTAGTATAGATGTTGGGAGTTGACTAATAAGTCATAATTTTTTATCTTTCTAAAATTCTTTTATTCTTGAATGATGGTTACTCTGTTAATAGTTGAGGGTTATTTATGGAAACCCCGTTGATTTGTGTTGAACTAAATAAAAATGGCTAAAACAGTTAGCTTGGTGCTACGAGTAGCCTCAAGCACCATGTGATGCTCCAGGACCCGTTTTTTGGGGTATTACAAACTTAGTATCAGAGCCTAAGGTTTTAAGGTGTCCTAGAGAGTCTGAGAAGCCGCGTTAAGTAGAGTCTTGATCATCGGTGTGTAGCGCGCCACATCTATGAGCAAGAGGCTACAAGACGTTTTAGGAAAAAGTGTGATTTTTTCTTTCAAAAGTCTATCATGCTTAAAGTGTCTCTCTCTGCTATTGATTCATGCTCTTCTCTTTTAGAAATATGCCTCCACGTCAAGCGAGAAGGAATAATGATGGTTAGCAACCTCAACCCGCTGACCTATTGAATGAAAATGTGTCTCATGCTAAATTTTAGGCAGTTTTTTAGGCACTGGCTCAAGCTGTTACTACAAATGTTCAGGCCAACTCGACCCCGACTCCACAGCAGCAGGGAGGTGATTCAGCTGCTGCCAGGATCCATGACTTTATGTGGATGAATCCACCGGAATTCTATGGGTTCAAGTCTGATGAGGATCCACGGTTGTTTTTAGAGAAAGTGCAGAAGATTACTAGGGTGATGCATGTATTTGAGGAACATAGTGTGGAGTTGGCTGCGTATAGGTTGAAAGACCTTGCTTATTACTGGGTTGTTGCTTGGAGGAAAGGTAGAGGTGAGGTATTTGTCCCTACAACTTGGCAAGAGTTCCAGGATGCATTCCTAGATAAGTTTTTCCCTTTGGAGATGAGTGAGGCAAAGGTGGAAGAGTTTACGAGCCTGCGACAGGGCTCTATGACTGTTAGGGAGTACTGTCTAAAGTTCAATCAGTTGGCCAAGTGTGCTTCTGACTTAGTGGCTGATAATTGGGCTAGTATGAGTAAGTTTGTGAATAAAGTGTCTAGTTATGTGGTTAAGGAGTGTAGGTCTGCTATGCTGAATAGTGAGATGAATCTTTCTAGGGTGATGACTCATGGCCAACAGATTGAGGCAGACAAGATTAAGGAGAGAGATAAAATGAGAGGGAATAAGAGAACTAGGTTCGAGCAGTACGGATAGGGTCAGACTAGATCGCAGGGAGGGAGTCGCCCTCAGTATCAGGATCGTTCGTCTTTGCCAGTATCGTCATTTGCTAGTGCTCCCGTGCCTAGAGGTAGGCAGGAGCAAGGTAGCAGGTCATATGTATCCAGGTCCTAGTACAGTGCTGGCAGTAAGCCAAATCGTCCCCTGTGTCCTAAGTGTGGTAGGGATCATTTGGGTGAGTGTTGGGGTGAGAGAGAGGTTTTTTCTGGTGTGGTAACATGGGTCACAGAGTTAGAGATTGTCCACAAGATGGACAAGGGCGTCGTGACTATCGCCCTCAGACCCAGACTCAGACTGTTAGTGCTCCAGTTCCAGCGACTCGCCTAGCCCCAACTCAGGGCACCTCTTCTAGGAATGCTGGCGGGCAGCACCAGAATAGATTCTATGCTCTGCCATCCCACCAGGAACAGGACTCTCCCGATGTTGTTACTAGTATGCTTTGTATATTTCAGTTTGAAGTGTATGCTTTGTTGGATCCTGGATCTAGTTTCTCATATGTTACACCTTTGATTGCTGTGAATTTTGAAATGAGTCCTGAGAGTATTCCTGAGCCTATCCTAGTTTCTACACCAGTGGGTGATTCGATTGTTGCCCAGAAAGTGTATAAAAAGTGTCCTGTTACCGTTCTTCATAGAGTCTTGTTGGCTAATCTAATTGAGTTAGACATGGTAGATTTTAATGTGATTCTGGGTATAGACTAGTTGTATTCTTCTTATGCCTCTATTGACTGTCGGACCCGAGTGGTCAAGTTTCAGTTTCTGGGTGCATCCGTGTTTGAGTGGTCTGGGAATTCTATGTCACCCAAGAGTCATTTTATCTCTTACCTCAAAGCTAGAAAGCTTATTTCCAAGGGGTGTATTTACCATTTCGTTAGAGTCAAAGAAACTAAGTCTGAGACTCCAACTCTCCAGTCTGTTAACGTCGCCAATGAGTTTTCTGATGTCTTTTTGGATGATCTCCCAGGGATACCTCCAGATAGAGAGATAGAGTTCGGGATTGATCTTCTTCCCGATACTCAGCCCATTTTTATTCCTCCTTACTATATGGCCCCTGCAGAACTTAAGGAGTTGAAAGAGCAACTCAAAGATCTACTAGATAAGGGTTCCATAAGGCCCAGCGTTTCTCCTTGGGGTGCTCCTGTGTTATTTGTGAGAAAGAAAGATGGCTCTTTGCATATGTGCATTGATTACTGCCAACTAAATAAAGTCACTGTCAAAAATAAGTACCCCCTTCCGAGAATAGATGATTTGTTTGACCAATTGCAAGGTGCAAGTTATTTCTCAAAGATAGAACTTTGTTCCAGCTATCATCAACTCAAAGTTAGGGAGTGTGACATCCCTAAAACCATTTTCCGAACTCGTTATGGCCATTTTGAGTTTCTTGTTATGTCTTTCGGGTTAACTAATGCCCCAGAAGCTTTCATGGACCTCATGAATCGAGTTTTCAGACCATATCTGGATATGTTTGTCATAGTGTTCATCGATGATATACTAGTGTACTCCCTTAGTGAGGATGAACATTCTGATCATCTCCGAACTGTCTTGCAAACCCTTAGAGATCACAAGTTGTTTGCCAAGTTCAGTAAGTGTGAGTTTTGGCTAAGGTCAGTTGCTTTTCTGAGTCATATCATTTCTTTCGAGGGTATTAGAGTTGATCCCCAAAAGACCGAAGCTGTTAGAAATTGGCCTAGACCTATTTCTCCAACTGATATCTGAAGTTTCTTGGGTTTAGCAGGCTATTACTGCCGTTTTGTTGAGGGTTTCTCCTCTATAGCATCTCTTATGACTCGGTTGACCTAAAAGAAAGTGAAATTCTTGTGGTCCGAATCTTGTGAGAAGATTTTTTAGGAGTTGAAGACGCGACTCACTTCAGCCCCTGTTTTGACTTTGCCTGATGATGTTGATGGTTTTGTGGTGTACTGTGATGCTTTGAGAGTTGGTTTGGGTTACGTATTGATGCAGAAGGGTAAGGTGATATGTTTCTAGACAGTTGAAACCCCATGAGAAAAATTACCCCACCCATGACCTTGAGTTGGCTGCTGTTGTGTTTGCTTTGAAAATCTGGAGACATTATTTGTATGGTGTCCATGTTGATATTTTCACTGATCATAAGAGTCTGCAGTATGTGTTTACCTGTAGAGAATTGAATCTTAGGCAGAGATGATGGTTAGAATTGTTAAAGGACTATGATATGAGTGTGTTGTACCATCCGAGCAAGGCCAATATTGTGGCGGATGCCCTAAGTAGAGTGTCTATGGGTAGTGTTTCGCATGTGGTAGATGTACATCATTTGGCTAGATTGGGGGTTAGGTTGTTTGACTCTACTGAAGGTAGTATAGGGGTTCAGAGTAGTTTCGAATCCTCCTTGGTTTCGGAAGTGAAGGAAAAGCAATACTTAGATGCTAGTTTGGTCAGACTGAAGGAGTCAGTCAAGGACCAAAAAGTAGAGGTTTTCTCCCAAGGGGGAGATGGTATGTTGAGATTGTTGGGTAGATTATGTGTCCCAAATGTTGATGATCTGAGACAGAGGATTATGGCTGAAGCGCATGGGGTACGATATTCTATTCATCCTGGTGCCACCAAGATGTACCGAGACTTGCGGGAAATCTACTGGTGGAGTGGCATGAAGAAAGATATAGCAGCGTTTGTATCTAAGTGTGCAACATGCCAACAGGTTAAGGTTGAACACCAAAGACCTGGTGGTATAATGCAAGAGTTTAGTATTCCCACCTGGAGGTGGAAAGAGATAAAATAGACTTCATGATTGGTGTACCTCCTTCCCAACGCCATCATGATTCCATTTGGGTTGTGGTTGATAGGTTGACTAAGTTTGCTCATTTCTTGCCTGTTCATACTTCATATACTGCTGAGGATTACGCTAGATTGTATATCCGAGAGCTAGTCAGACTGCATGGAGTTCCCTTATCTATCATTTCAGATAGGGGTACTCAGTTCACTTCATAATTTTGGAAAGCTTTTCAGAAGTGTCTTGGTACCTAAGTGCTTTTGAGTTCTACTTTTCATCCGCAGACCGATGGTCAGGCTGAGCTGACCATCTATACCTTAGAGGACATGTTAAGAGCTTGTGCACTTGACTTTAAGTGAAGTTGGGATGATCACTTACCATTGATAGAATTTGCTTACAATAACAGTTTCCTCTTTAGTATTGGCATGGCTCCGTTTGAAGCTTTATATGGGAGAAAGTGTAGATCACCCATAGGCTGGTTCGAGGTGCGTAAAGTGGCTGTAAGTGGTCCTAATTCGGTATTTGAGGATATGGAAAAAGTTAAGTTGATTAAGGAAAGGTTGAAAACTGCGCAGAGTCGTCAGAAGTCATATGCGGATGTTAGAAGGAGAGACCTTGAGTTTGAAGTTGGTGACCTAGTGTATCTAAAAATTTCACCCATGAGGGGGGTTACGAGATTCGGAAAGAAGGGGAAGCTTAGTCCCCGTTATGTTGGTCCTTACAAAATTCTTAGCCGTTTTGGTAAGGTAGCTTATGAGGTCGAGTTGCCTTCCGAGTTGTCCTCTGTTCATCCAATATTCCATGTCTCCATGCTTAGAAAGTATATTAGCGATGCTGTGGTAGTAGATTCCTCTGTGAGTGCTGACATTCAAGAAAATCTTTCTATTGATGAGACTCCTGTTGAGATTCTTGATTTCAGTGTCCGAAGACTAAGGAACAAAGAAGTTCCCTTGGTCAAGGTGTTGTAGCAAAACCAATCTGTTGAGGGTGCAACTTGGGAAGCTGAGGCGGATATGCGATCCAAGTACCCGCACCTATTTTCCGCGAACTCCGATCAATCCGAAGGTACCGTTCTTTCCTAAATCATGCACTTTTGATAAAAGTTGCAGCAGTTCAGTTGTCATTTATTATGTGTTCAGCTGTAGTTTCATGAATTTATGCATTCTGTATTACATTCAGAGTGAGAAACGATGTGGTGATAAGTCTAATGAATGGTTTCAGCTGTATGCTCTATTCCCTATCTAATATTGGCATGTCTAGAGTCATTCGAGGATGAATGTTCCAAGGGGGATAATGTAAACCCCGAGAAATTTTTTGTTGAAATTTTGTGCCTAAACGTGTTGGGTTCTATCTTCTAGAATGAATTATAAATTTTCTGTGTGGAATGTCTTAGATTATGACCCACCATTGCATAGAGTATCGAATAATCTTGCCAATTATATGTGGATCATCCAAAATGGACACCCGAGCGATGAGTTATGAACATTCCGATCGAACCATGAATAGTAGTGAATGGTAAAATGTGCAGGAAAAAGTACTGAGGCCTAGTGTATTTTTGCTCCAACTTTAAATGATAATAACTCTTTGTACATAATGATCTGGGTGATCTACTATATATCAATGGAAAGCTCTGTGAGTCGTCTTTCCAATGAAATTTGTTTCATCCAATTTGTCTATCGGAGAAAAAAATTATTGTTGATCTACTTCAGCCTATCAAAAGCAAATTTTTAGGTCAACTTCAAACGATCATAACTCCTTGTACACAATGATCTGGGTGAGATACTATATATCAACAGAAATATATGAGAGTCCTCTTTTTAATGAAATTAGTTTCATCTAATTTGGATATCGGAGTAAAACGTTATGGTTGATCTACTTCAGACTATCAAAACAGTCCACCAAAGGACAGATTCAAGAATTCTTTTTATTTTTAGGGGCGTTTTGGTCATTCCCCCTCACCCAAAATCCATCCAAACCCTATATTAAAGCTTATTATAAGCATTATATGTTATATTTCATCAAATTTCCTCAAAACGAAAACCCTTAGCTCCTACATCCAACTTCAAGAACCTCCAAAGTTCACCGTTAATTCTACAAATTTATTCAAGATTCCAAGTTCCTAGTTCAAGAACATCAAGAACCTCCAAAGTTCACCATTAATTCTGTAAATTTATTCAAGATTCCAAGTTCTTGGTTTAAGAACTCCAAGAACCATCATTCAAAGGCACGATTAACATCTTAAAAATGAGTATCGATCTGAAGTTCATCATTCAAGGTATGTGGGGTTTTTCAACAAGAACTATCTTTCGTTCTCGTGCCCAAAAGTAATTTTCTTTACAAAGGCATGATATTTATTTGATTTTTAGGAATTTGAAGCATGAACCCATATCTTATGATAATTATTATGAAATCTTGATGCTTATGATTTTGAAAGATGAATTTACATGTGTGGAGATATAAAGAATGAATCTTGAACGATATTTATCATGATTTTGATATTTGGGTCTTGAATCCCCATTGGAAATTATTTTTTTTTGAGAAAGTGTGTGTTATAAGCACGTTGATACTGAATATTTGAGATATTTTGAATGATTTGACCTTTTGGTCTTAATAGAGTTGTTTTGAACTCGAGTGTGAAAGAAATCCACAACATGGTTGATTTTGATAGATGGGAAGCATGATGGCTCCCGATGTATATTTATATATTACTAAAATTATTTTGTTGTGGATTGTCTTTGTAATGATCTTTGCTAAGTCCGGGAGAAATATTTAGCACCGAGTGGAAGCTATAAAGCGACCTTACTTCCCTGGAAATACGTTACCCCGTAAGAGTGAGCCTGAGGCTGATTTATATAGTGATCACTAGTTTGTGTGGATTTGATATCGATTGTCCTACTCTGATGACAAGGATAGGACGGCTCTCCCCAACGTTGGTTGTACGTTGGATTCCATGTAGCTCACATGGTTTATGTCGGTTATAGGATCTCCCAGTGTGTGTGTTTCCTTGTGTCTATGGTGAATGGTGAAGTGATTTGAAAGTGGAATTATAAAAGTTATTCTTGCGAAAGATTTAAATGATATTTACATTATGAGAATTGATATTCTTGATGAACTGAAAGTGATTGACAAATTATATGATGACTCACATGTGTTATTGTACTTATTTTATCCTTTCATGATTATGATGATTTTCTTTAGGCTATGTGAGTCTTTCATACAACCTACATATTTCTTATAAATATTCATGATGATGATGTTTATACAACTGCATACACCCCCATATACTCGGTTCCTTTCCATGGTACTGACACACATCTTCGGATGTGGGCTGCATTTTCTCGAAATATAGGTTAAGGTGCTCAGTTCCAGGTTCGACAGTGATTCTTCGGGCACGCTGTTTTACATCCTCTATTGTGGTGAGTCCTCATGTTCCGAGGATGTGATGTCTGATGTTGGTTTCACGGAATTGTTTACATTTGATAACTGAGTATGAGTCAGTTGGGGCATGTCTCAATGGCTCGCTGGTTTTATTGATTTTCTTAGAGGCTTGTCAGACTAGTATAGATGTTGGGAGTTGACTAATAAGTTGTATTTTGTTATCTTTCTAAAATTCTTTTATTCTTGAATGATGGTTACTCTGTTAATAGTTGAGGGTTATTTATGGAAACCCTGTTGATTTGTGTTGAACTGAATGAAAATGGCTCAAAGGGTTAGCTTGGTGCTACGAGTAGGCCCAAGCACCATGTGACGCTCCGGGGCCCATTTTTCGGGGTGTTACAATCATCTAGGGATCTAAGATTGGGTTATTCTGCATAACTCTTGATATCTCAAGCATGTATCACTCCCTAAACTTGTATTTTCATTATGGCATGCAAAGGTTTGACATTTCCATGGTTTTAATATTTGATTTTAAATAAAGGGTTGAAGGTTTTTGAAGGTAATTGTTTAGATCTTTTTTCCATGGTTTTGAATTGGTTATCTATGATTTATCATGTGATTTTGAACTGAATATATGCATGGGCATGGGAATTTGAAATGGGAACATGGGTTTCCCTAACTTGATGGTTTAAATGGATTAGAATTAGCTTTACCCTAACCCAATTTGTGTATTTGGTTTTGGAACCATGGATATTTACATAATTGAACTCATTTTTGGAACCTTACAAGGAATTAAAGGTTAATGAAACTTAAAATGGTTCTTGAAATGACTTGGTGGCCCCGATTGGTTTTCAATCAGAAAACGTTGGAGTCACTTTGGCTAAATGGTTTTGGAATGGCATAATGAAATTGGCTTGTAAGCTTAATATTTTGTATGATGATACCAATGGTAAATGCTTAACTAAAAGACTCATTGGTTTATGGATGGGAATGTCTTATTGGTTTTAATTTGGGCTTAAATGGGATTGTGTAGCTCTTTGTAGAAAGTGGAGATCCTGGGGGGACCGATGCTTGAAACTACATTTGTCGGTGTAGGGCCCTAGGTAGCCGTGTTCATAATTCACACTTTATATATCTATATTTTTTTCGAATGGTTGGAGCCTCAATGTCTCTGGCCCTTTTGTATATTTCTCTGATTTATGCAGATAACACACATTGCGGACCTTCTGGTGGGGAGGAGCCGAACTCGTATAGCCCGTGGGTGTTTTTAGGGTGGCTAGAGCTACGTAGTCCAGTTTAATGGTTTTGAAGCTCATTCTTAAACCTTGTTCCCTATCCCAGAATTATGTATATATGTATAATTGGATGCATGTGAACATGTAGATTGAATTTGGATTGATTTTGAAATGACATTATTTTATCCCTTATCATGACCGATGGCCAATATGGACGTTGGGCAGCCATTGCCGGAGGGTGCTCAACCTGTTAACATAAAAGCATTAAGCATCAATAGAGGAGATATGAATTATGCTTCCACCTTACAACCGACTCAGATAAATCACATACCCTTGCCACTAAAACCTGTAACATACCTGTATGGTGAACCTAGAGTGATTTGGGAGGAAGAGGAGATTTCCCAGATGATCGTTAATGAAGAATTGGAGTACGTAGTTGTAGTAAAATTCTCATATGGTTGTCCGAATATACAAGAATTGTGTACTTTAATTCTAAAACAATGTGGATCAAAAGGTGATGTTAATATTGGTTTATTATGCAATAGATATGTGTTTATTCGAGCTTCGAGATTGGAGGATTACGTAAACTTGTCGTCCAAACCAATTTTTTACATTGCTCATAAAAATTGGAATTATCCAAATGCGCACTTTTAAGTGGGATCCTTTGTTCAATCCAGAAGAAGAAACATCAATAGTTGTTGCATGGATTTCCTTGCCTGCGTTACCACCTAATTTCTTCGGGAAGGAGACAATTATTTCACTAGCTGCGGCTGTAGGAAAACCATTACAAGTTGATATGAACCCATGCTTGAAAATCATGTCAAATCACAACAAACTTCACGCTGAACAATAATAATCTTTAAATACTTTAACAATTTTGGTCAAGATAATGAAATTCAATTCTGAATATGTCAAATCAAGTCTCATGCATAAACATGTGAAAGTAGATAGTCAATTCAACACTTAAATCACTTGTAATTTCATAAACATCAAGTAACAACAATGGGGTATGAACCCTAAATTGAAATTCATATAAAATTCAAATTTTAAAACTAGTTTTGGGAAGATAATGAATGAAGTATCATTTTTCATAACCCCACATACCTTAATAGTTTGGATTTGATGCAGAGAACTTGACTTTGAAGCCTTTGGATATGATCTTGAAAGCTTTTCTTGAGATTCTTTGATTAGGGAACTTATTTCTTGATTTTTCTTGAAGAGATGAAGAGATTGTGATGGAACTTTGAAGTTGTAGGATGAAGGATAGGGTTTGTTCTTGAGAGAAAGAGGCTTTTTTGAGAGGAATTATGAGTAAACAGGCAACGAATGCTCCTTGGGGGCTGAAATTTTGTGTTATGGACGAAATTGGGTGAGGGGAAGTGACCAAAGTTCCCTTAAACCCTTTAGTAACTGAAGTAGCATGTGAAAAAGATCTGTATCTCAACGGATATTTCATTGGGTACAGACACGCATCGCGTCTCTTATCATATCAAGAAATCGGCGCGCTGTGTCCTAGTCATGTCGGCTCACTGCCTCATATGAAAACGGTTATAACTTTTCACTTGGATATCGGATCAAGGTAAAATTGGTATCGTTGGAAAGATAAATCAATTTTATACAATTTGGTGGGTCTTAAGATCAAAAATTCTAAGTATATAAAAATTTATACACATTCAAATTCGACCTTGTAGAATTGAATACAAAGATTTAGCCGAATCAAAGGCTCTCAACTCAACTTCACTCTAAGTGCTTCCTATGAACATTTTTCACCTCGAGATCACTTCACACATTGGGATAATGATAATTAATCTTATATCCATGTGGAAATCTTTTAGATTAGAGATTATACGTATAGGAACGACGATTAGAATTCAATCACAAAGGTATAGGGTGTTACATTATCTCCCCCTTTGAATCATTCATCCTTTAAAGATGGATAGGATCGTTTGAAGCCTTAGAGGTGCGAAATAACATGGACAGAAAGGATATAAATGAGCTGAAACATTAAAACTCTTTATCAAGAAACTGATTTATGAGTTGACTTGCCTTTACTTACTATAAGAAAGTGATTCATGCTGAGAGTTTAGAACTCGCTTGCGGTGTTCATGATACAATCATACTTATAAAACTGTGAAGTGATGACTTATGCAAGAACGAACTATGAGACAACGAGACTAAGATTGTACAAGGGGATTACATTTCCTGGGTTGGAATACTTGGAAAATTGAGATTATGCATTCAACACTTATAAACTGATTCATGACTAACTAACTGAATCTGAAATATGAAGGTTGGAGTGAACAAAATTTGCAATTTGCATGGATGCGAATAATTTATCTCTTGGAATATCCATACCATAAGACTTTGGATAGTAGGACTGGGTGGAAGGGTAGAAAACCATAGGAACTTGTCTGCCTGACTGCGAAACTGAATTGTTGGCTATACGAACTGAATTATACTAAAAGCTTATTCTTAGCTAGAGTATCTCTTAAAAAATCTTTCAAAAAAAGTTCTAATAACATTATGGAGCAAAGAATCTTGGGCTTGATCTTGATAAGATATATGAATAAGGAATCGCAACATGGCTATAACTTTATGACTTAGAACATAGGCCTATGAAGCATAAGCTAACATAGAATTTCTAGGCCTTAGGCAATACAACTGCTAACTTTCAAGCTTAGGCACACTTTTAAAATACTCCCTCAACTGTACTTTTCCCCTTAAATACTATTCTTATTTGATTCAACTTATAAACATGGGTACAATTAACTACTCTATCCCAAAATCTGAGTTAAACTACATACTCTCTCTAAGTTTAAGCCTAACTCAAAATCACAGGATACTACATATGACACCATAACTGAAATGAAATACCGACGAGATAAGTGACACATTGTGTCGCTCTATCGGCATGATATGCGCCACACCGCGTTTCTCCCCACCAATGCGATATGTGAAGTGCCGCCACCATATCGCATGACCTTACTATTTTAAACATCCAAATGGGTCTCAAGCCTCGTCTGAAAAATCCAAAACTTACTATAGATGTTCTATCGACGACCCCGATCACGAATCAACTTAAACATTTACATTTTGAGATCAGGAAGGTCAAAAACTAACACACAATGTAATGCATTCATCCACTTATACACCAACATTCAATTCAAGCCTATTGTTATAACCATATATAAACAAATCTTTCTCACATCCTCCAAACCTCTATCATTAACAAATTCCACGTACTACCCAAAGAACATACACACAAAATTTCAACTAACCATGGCATGTATCAAAGAATTGACCTCAATCTTACTTCACACTTATGGCCTTAGCTAAAACAAGCATACAACGATCTTTCATCATAAGAAACACTTACTCTTTCCCATCTAAACAACTATTCATCATCGCTATTTTGACATAAGGAAAGATCACTAAAAGGTTAGAACATGAGGACCTGAAACATGAAGGGATACTAAGCATAACTAGACACTTTACTGAGGCCCGAGAAATAGAGTATCAACGACATAGATTCATTACAACAATTAAAACTGAGGATCTACATGACTAAAATATGAATTTCACTGGTTGTTATGAGTGTAGCATGAGTACCTGGAACTGAACGCACTGTAAATCAGGAGTACATGAGTCATGAGCTGCATGATCTGAGTTTGGAGTTCATAACTTTGTGGAACATGATCTGTACTGCTGAATGAATTGAAACTCCCCATACTAGGAACTGAGAGAGTACATAATTCTCTATTATATGCATGAACATAAACTATGATCATGGAGATGACATGTAAGGCATGAGTACATATCGTTATAACTGAAAACTTTGTACTGAGATAAGAATGGGTTACACACCTTCCTCCCTTTGTGTTGTTCTTAACACATTAACCTCCCTACTAGAATCTAAGATCTTGACTTGGTTACTTGTTCTATCATCATCCCCTAACTTTAAGCCATCATTCTAATTCTGTGAACCACTTAATAAACTCTATCTAAACATTCAAATGCTTTACTTTAGAACCTGGTATAACAGTACACATAAATACTAAACCCACCTTGAAAGACTGCACCTAAAATTGTAAAACCCACTATTAATACCTCCTTCTGAGATACAACTCTATCTTTATATAGCCCCAATAGTCATTATATAATAACTTGAACACTTACTAACTTAGAATCTTCATAAGTACCACCACACCTGGAGTTCACACCATCTAGAGCTTCAATTCTTATTTCTATTAGCTCAATCTTTAAATATTCAAACTTAGATTCTAACACCTAACATGGATATCTCCAAACCTTTAAAGAACCACACTACTTCTGTCATAGCCTAATAATATCACACCTTTAAACTTATATTTTTACCTAAAATATGCGAAACAAAAATCATACCAAAAAAGCTCAAAAACACCTATCCATAACTTCTTCACTTAGCTATTTTGAACACCAAATACTATATAACTATCCTCCTTCCACTTAGCAACTCAAGGATACTCCTAATCACATACAACACTTAATAACCTTAGAAAATAATGCAACCCCATATCACCTTGGGCACACCTATACATCATACTTATAATATCATACTTAATTACGAATAACTAAACTTTAACTCTTGCATATACGGTTCAAGGTTACTAGATCACTTCCATATAACTAGCATTACTAACCAAGCAATCATCATTTCCACTTTGCTGATCATCCATTATTCAAACTTAATGTCTTATACTAAACCTGATTTATAACCCAACCTCACATACTATTCTCACTTAAAAGCTATAAAATGAAGCACCAAGAAACACTAATCCGCTAGAACCTCATAATAATAATAATAATTGATCATGATTGTATGACCAGTCTTATTATAATCCATTAGCACATACTAGTTCTATAATCACTACTATTTATCCATCTATTTATCTGAATTACTTTTGTAGCTCTATAAGTTTCAACTAAACTCGTAACCTCACGAGAAACCTATATTAACAATACTAAACTACCAAATACTTCATTAATATCTTACATATTTCTAACATAATAAATACTATCAATAACTCCTTCTCCTCTTCAAAAAAACAATAATTCTCCTTAAGTTTACCTTCCACCAAAGAACCTGTACCATATTCATTACCCCTAAACTAACACACAAGGACATATCACCATACTACTAACTTGATCGTATGCAAAAGTTCATCTATATTAATTCAATCAATCACCACCACCACCTTCCTTGCCACTACACTTCTAAACCCAAACTTCCAACTATAAGAAGGTTCTACTACTTATTGTCATGACCCGAGCTGGGGCCCTAGCCATGACGAGCATCTCTAATCATGGAGGCCCGGGCGCCCTTTTATTTCTGGTTATCATGGACAATACTCAATAGTAAAGAAAAGAATGCGGAAATAAAATAAACGAAATCATGGACATACTTTTAATTTAATTTAAAAATACTGCAAAAAAATTCATTAACATCTAAACAACGTCTATTTCAGTTTGCGAAATCCCGAGTATATATGAAAACCAATAAAATTATCTAAAAATTGGGACAAAGCCTCCAGTGGACCAATACCATAATGAAATAACAATACTCTAAGAATAGCCTTCTGAGGTAAGAGAGGCTCACCAACTGCACTCTTCTGACTATCAACTCTACGATATAGTAGGACCTTAATACTGAGCTTCAGACCCTGAAAAATAGGGGGTTAATACTATTGTACTAATATGCAGAGAAATCCAAAATAATTCATTTATATATAAAATAGGTGAGAATAAGTCATGAAAACATCATGCATGATATAGTTTAAAACTCATGGGAAATTCTTTGAGGTTCATCAAAACTTCTTATCAATGTTGTCCTGATCTTTATATTACTTCTAAGTTAGGTGGTCCACTCTATAATTCTACAACCCACGAGATATATGGAGTTCGCCCTTAACTCGACGGCCAAGCCCTCAACCTAAGTTTTCCGTAAGAGTTGGTGTTTCTGATTCTGATACGCTACAGGGCACTAGGCCAGTATATAATCCTTCTAAGGGACATAATAATCCCATATCATCAAAACACGATTTTGGGTAAAGAGTCTTCTGGACTCATTCCTTCTTCGGGTAACCACCTAACATCTCTTTATGCCCATTTTTAGCCTTTTCTGAACATGTGTCATTCTATGTTCAAAATCTAAAAATCTGAAAGAAAATCCATATTTTGGTCTGTTATGTGATACTTTGGCATTATCTGAATTAGTATCATCATACAAAGACTTGCAAGTCATGTCTTTGAGCCATAAAAATCATATCACAGTTTTCTCTTTCAAAACATAAAGTTTAGACCACCATATTTCAATAATTCAAGAAGATTCATTCTTTGATACACTTCTCAAACTATGTAAAATCATTCCTTTCGATCATTTCAGCAAATATGTGGTGGGTCATACATTTTTGGTAAACCATGAAATCTTTCATTATATATTCAACATTTATCAACATGCAAACCCCTCTAATCAGTTTAAAGATCAAGCTTACATCATTAAACAATAGTCATGAACATATAACATCATGCATCTAAATAACATTCTAAAAATCAAGAGGTATCACAACATGAGAGGGAGCGTAAATAGTTATGCTCTCAATTCAATTATCAAATTTAACCACATACATACATATATATATATATATGATATTTCAAATCAATTTGGGGGCAAAAGGCCTAAAGACCAAAACCATAATGTCATTAAATAATTCATAACACAAATTTCAATGTAAATTCTAAAGCCCCTTTAAGATTTCAAAATCTCACAATTCTAAAACTAGTTGAAACAATTTCTTATGCCTAAGTAGTTTTAGGAAAACCCCACGTAGCTTGTATCTCTTTTGAGGCAGAGTAGAATCCGAATCACACCTTAGTTCTAGGAATATTTAACTTGCAATGATGAACTCCTGCTCTTAGATAGAGGGACTAGAGTTTTTATTTGAGAGATTCTAAGTAGTTTCTGATGATATGAGCCCTTAATACTTAATAATTTCGTGTTAAGGTAGAAATAGGATGAGGAAAAAGACTAATATGTTCTTCCCAAAGCCCGTTATTATTTAAAACGATGCAAAGTGAGCACCAACACGCCAATCGACACAACACGTCGATATCATATTGGTTTAGCACTTTATCGATGCGATTATTGATGCGGCATGTCGACTTCACATTAATTCACTATTTCCAACATCCAAACAAACTTCATACGTCGTTTGAAAAATCCAAAACTTCCCCCACACATCCCTTTTACTCCCCTAAATATGAAACAACTTAAAAATTAACTCTCCGAGGTCGGGAAGGTCAAAAATAAAATCATCAAAGGCTAGGGGTTCAAAATGTGACTAAGTCCTTTTGATACTTAGAATTTTTTTTAGAATATTGACCCTTCCAAGTATACCACGATGTGATACCAATTCGAGAAAACTACGGGGCATCACATTTCCCTTCCTTGGGATCATTCATCCCCGAATGATGGCTTAGAGCATAGACAAGCATGATTTCTAACATACCAAATAAGAAGAAAGAGTATAGAAAGAGAGTAAATGAGTGCTGCCTTCTATGTCATTACTCACTATCTCGAAGAGGCCTGGGTACCTACTTTTCATGTCATTTTTTGAATCCCAAGTAGTTTCCTTTTGCTTTGTGATTCTTCCACAATACCTTGATGAAGTCATTTCTTTACTCCTTAACTTTTGAACTTAGCAATCCAAGATTGCAATAGACTCTTCTTTATATAACATGAAATCTGTCACTTTGATCTCCTCTATACGCAACACTAGGGAATGATCTTCAATACACTTCTTCAATAAGGACCCATGGAATACAGGTTGGACAGAAGACAGATTTGCAGGAAACTCTAACTCATAAGCAACCCCACTTATTCTTCTCATAATTTGATATGGTCCTATAAAGCGAGGACTCATCTTTTCTTTCTTCCAAAATCACATGACTCCCTTTATAGGAGACACTTTTAGAAACATCCAATCACCAACCTCAAATTCCAGCTCCCTTCTTCTAATATCAGCATAGGATTTTTGGTGACTCTGGGCTGTCTTGAGTCGTTCTCTTATGATTTTCACCTTCTTTACATCCTGATGAACACGATCAGGCCCGTGTTTCACCTACTTCATACCACCTAATTGGTGATCTACATCTTCTCCCATAAAGTGCCTCAAAAGGATCTATCTTAATGCTGGCATAACAGCTATTATTGTAGGTAAACGCTATCAATGGTAAATGATCTACCCAACTACCTTTGAAGTTAATTACATAAGCCCTCAATATGTCCTCAAGGGTCTGAATAGTGTGCTCAGCTTGCCCATCTATCTGAGGGTGGAATGCAGTACTCAGGTTTACTTGGGTACCTAAACTCCTCAGAAACTATCTCCAAAATTGCAAAGAGAATTGTGTACCTCGATCAAATATAATGGATACTGGTGTGCTATGCAAACAAAATATTTCCTTAATTTATAGCTTGGCATAATATCCCGAATAGTTAGTCCTCCCAGGCAAAAAGTGTGTTGATTTGGTCAATTGATCCACAATTACCCAAATGGAATCATACGAGTTTCGGGACCTCGGAAGTCCTGTGATGAAATCTATATTGATCATCTCCTATTTCCACAAAGGCAAAGCTATCTCTTGGAAAGTACCACCTAGTCTCAAATGTACCACTTTAACTTGTTGGCAATTCAAACGCTTGAAAACAAATCAGCTACATCACGTTTCATATTATTCTACCAATATATAGTTTTAAGATCATGGTGCATTTTAGTAGAACCTAGATGAACAACATACCTTGAAGTGTGATCCTCATCAAGGATTCTTTTCCACAATTCATTCACATCTGGCAAATATAACCCGCCCGATATCTCAAAATCCCATCACCACCAATTTTGAAAGACATCACTTTTTGTTGCCTCATATCTTTTTTGATTTGCATCAAAATAGGGTCCTCTCTCTGCTTTTCCTTCACTTCAGCACATAAGGAGGATTTTGCTATCTCATGCACAACTACTCCTCCATATCCAGAATCCAGAAGTCGTACCCCTATATTTGTAAGTAATTGAATATCTTTAACTATCTCTCTTTTTCCTTCCTCAATGTGAGAAAGACTACCCATAGATAATCTGCTGAGAACGTTGGCCACCACATTCGCTTTGCCCGGATGATAGTGTAGGCTTATGTCATAATCCTTCAAAATTTGCAACTAGTACCTCTGCCTGAGATTTAATTCTTTCCACAAGAAAACATACTGCAAACTTTTGTGGTCAGTGAAAATATCAACATGTACCCCGTACAGATAATGTCACCATATTTTTAGTGCGAACACCACAGCCGCTAACTCCAAGTCATGGGTGGGGTAGTTTCA
Organism: Capsicum annuum; assembly: GCF_002878395.1. Lineage (NCBI taxonomy): Eukaryota > Viridiplantae > Streptophyta > Magnoliopsida > Solanales > Solanaceae > Capsicum > Capsicum annuum. The sequence continues at coordinate 170,904,847 of NC_061122.1, forward strand.
CTCATGCACCTTCAACTGCCTAGATGCGTAAGCTACCATCTTACCATGCTGCTAAGTGCACACCCAAGTACCACCCAAGATGCATCATAATATACAATGAAACCCTCTGTACCTTTCGAAAGAGTCAAAATAAGTGCAGTAGTCAACTTGTCTTTCAACTTCTCAAAACTATTTTCACAGGAGTCATACCATACAAACTTTACCTTTTTCTGTGTCAATCTGGTAAGTGGAGCAGCTATGGAATAAAAACTCTCTACGAATCTTCTGTAATACCCCACCAAACCTAAGAAGCTCTGAATATCAGTTGGAGTCATGGGTCTGGGCCATTTTCTCCCTGCCTCAATCTTTTGGGGATCAACTTCAATTCTCTCACTAGAAACAATATGCCACAACAAAGGAATAACATTAAACCAAAATTCACACTTGGAAAATTTTGCATATAATTTATGATCTTTAAGGGTCTAAAGGATGGTTTGGAGGTAATTAGAATAATCCTCCTCACTCTTAGAATAAATCAAGATGTCGTCAATGAAGACAATGACAAACAGATCTAGAAACTAGCGAAACACCCTATTCATTAGGTCCATGAAGGTTACAGGAGTATTAGTCAATCCGGAGGACATGACTAAGAATTTATAATGACCATATCAGGTTCGAAATATTTTTTTAGGGATGTTAGCCTCCCTAACCTTTAATTGATGATACCTAGAATGAAGGTCTATCTTTGAAAAACACCTAGCATCTTTAAGTTAGTCAAAGAGATCATCAATTCTAGGAAGGGGATATTTGTTTTTTGACAGTGACCTTATTTAATTAACTATAGTCTACACACATATGGAGGGAACTATCTTTATTACATACAAAGAGTACAGGTGTACCCTAGGGGGAAACATTAGGATCGATAAAAGCTTTATCAAGGAGATCCTCTAGTTGCCCTTTCAAATCGTTTAATTCAGCAGGAGCCATCCTATACGACAGAATAGAATTGGGATGGGTGTCTAGTAATAAATCAATACCAAAATCTATCTCCCTATCATGTGGTATCCCTGGGAGATCATCAGAAAAGACTTTTGGAAATTGATCAACCACAGGGACTGACTGAAGAGATGGACGTTTGATATTAGAATCTTATACTCGGATCAGATGATACAAATAACCTTTTGAAATAAACTTGCAGGGTCTAAGATAAGATATGAATTTCCCTCTAGGTGCTAACAAATGACCCTCCCATTCTATCACTGGTTCACCAAAAAAATAGAAAGTAACCTTTTGGGTTCTACAATCTAGCATAGCATAACATGAATGGAGCTTGTCCATTCTTAAGATAGCATCAAAATCAACTATATCAAGCTCCATGAGGTCTGCCATAGTATCACAACTACAAACAGATACAACACAATTTTATATACCCTCCTAGCCACAACAGAATCACCTATAGGAGTAGAAACAGAGAAAGGTTCTGCAATAACTTTGGGCTCAAACCCAAAATCGACTGCCACATATGGGGTCCTATAAGACAAGGTATATCCGGGATCAAGCAACTCATATGTATCTCGAGAGAAGATTTGTAATATACCCGTGACTATATCTGGTAAGGCCTCTGCCTCCTGGCGATTGGACAAGGCATACCATCGGTTATGACCGCTTTTGATAGCTGATGGAGTGCATTTAGGGGCGGTGGTGGTACTGAAGAGTTTGCTTGGTACTTAGCACCATCAACGTTCCTTTTAGTAGAAAGACAATCTCATTGGAAATGACCCACCGACAATAAGTATAGCATACTATCCTGCCTAGCTGACACTCACCTGGATGGTACTTACTGCAGGTCTCACATCACGAAAAAGTCCTATACGACTGGGCCACACTACACTGGGACTAGGTACCCTTCGCTCAGGATGCATGATTAGTCTAAAAATTCTGAGATCGTCAGTCAACTAGAGGTCTGGGTGCTGGAGCGCTAGTTACAGTCTGAGCATTGTGCCAAAACTTCTTCTTCTGCCACCTGTTACCCCAATTTTCACTTTACGACTGACTATGGTTCTGGTCTACTGGTCGGGCCCTCTTGGCCTACCTATCCTTCTCTCTTGCATCAGGAACCCTCTTCTTCTGCTCCTCAACCTACTGCATATGAATAAATAATCTAGAGAAGTCCATATCTCTTTTTAACATTATCCCCTTACACTCCAACACCAAGTAATTTGAAAGACCAGATGCAAACTTCCTTATACAGTCTATCATGTTCCCTGCCAACTCCGGAGCATAACGATATAGTTGGTTGAATTTCAGGGTGTACTCCTTGATGCTCATCTTTCCTTGTTTCAGGTTCATGAACTCTTCTGCATTGGACTCCCTCAACTCCTGAGGAAAGTATTGGTCCAGGATGGCTTCAACAAATTTTCCCCATATAGAAAGCTCAGCACTATCTCCCTCGAATCTTTCTACTCATAGTACCATTGATTTTCTACCTCCTTCAGTTGATAAGCAACTAGTTCAACCCCTTATACTTCATCCACATGCATCACTCAGAAGATTTTCTCCATCTCATCCACAAACTCCTGTGGATATTCCTCCACCTTTATACCAGTAAACTTAGGTGGGTTCAGCCTCATGAATTGGCCACCCGAGTAGTCTCAGAGGTAATAGACACAGACCCAACATCTTCCGACCATCGAGCCTGTGAATCCACCAACTATGCAATCATGCGCATTGACTGTCTAAACACATTATTTGATATCTCTCTCTGGGGAGGTTGGGTATGATTAGTCCTAAACTGGAGAGCCCTAAGTGCTTTGGAGGGACTGGTCTGAACTGGAGGGACTCCCAGAATAGCAACCAAATTAAAAAAGTAAGCCCAATTATGTGACCTTATTCCGTGAGTAGGAAGGATATCTTCTGTCTGGGCATTTTGATCATTAGAGCGGCGTGGAGGCATGATAGATTTTTTGAAATACGTAAGACCATTTATTAGGGAACATTCAAACTCTACAACACACACTAAATCATAAAGAAGGGAAACATCCCTAAATGCCTAGTAGCCTCCTATCTATAAGTGTGGCACACTACACAACCATAATCAAGACTCTACCCAACACGATTTCATAGAAATCCTGGGACTTTGAACCGTGCTCTAATACCAAGTTAGGCATGATTCTAACTGGGGCCCTAGCCGTGATGAGCATCCCAAACCATGGAGGCCGGAGCGCCCTTCTATTTTCGATAATCATTCATAATACTCAATAATAAAGAAAAGAATGTAGAAATGAAATAAACAGAATCATGGCCATACTCTGAATTCAATTTAACAATACTGGAAAGAAATCCATCAATATCTAAACAACGTCTATTTAAGTTTGTGAAATCTTTAGTACATACGAAAACCAATAAAACTGTTTGAAATCTAGGACAAGGCCCCCAGTAGACCAATAGCATAATGAAATGACAATACTCAAAGAATGGCTTTCTGAGGTAAGGGAGGCTCACCAACTGCCCTCTTTTGACTATCAACTCTATGATTTAGCAGGACCTCTAGACTGAGCCTCAGACCCTGAAAGATAGGGGTCAATACAATTGTACTGGTATGCAGAGAAATCCAAAATAATGCATTTATATATAAAATAGGTGAGACCAACTCATGAAAACATCATGCATAATATAGTTTAAAACTCAAGGAAAATTCTTTGAGGTTCATCAAAACTTCTTATCAATGCAGTTCTGATCTTTGTATTACTTCTGAGTTAGATGGTCCACCCTATAATTCTACGACCCCACGGGCTATATGGAGTCCTTCCTTAACTAAATGGCAAGACCCCAACCCAAGTTTGCCGTGAGAGTTAGAGTTCATGATTCTGATATGCCACAGGGCACTAGGCCAGCATATAATCCCTCTAGGGGACATAATAATCTCATATCGTCAAAACACGATTTTGGGCAATGATTCTTCTGGACTCGTTCCTTCTTCGGGTAACCACCTAGCATCTTTTTATGCCCATTTTAAGCCTTTTTTGAACATGTGTCATTCTATGTTCAAAATCTAAAAATTTGTAAAAAAATCAACATTCTGTTCTGTTTTGTGCTACTATGGCATTATCTGAATTGGTATCGTCATACCAAGACTTGGAAGTCATGTTTTTTAGCCATAAAAACCATATCAGAGTTTTCTCTTTCAAAACATAAAGTTTAGACTATCATATTTCAACAATTCAAGAAGATTCATTCTTTGATATACTTATCAAACTATGTAAAATCATTCCTTTCAATCATTTAACCAAATACATGGTGGTCATGTATTTTTGGCAAACCATGAAATCTTTCATTATATATTCAATATTTATCAACATGCAAAATCCCTCTCATCAATCTAAATATCAAGCTCACATCATTCAATAATAGTCAAGAACATATAAAATCATGCTTCTAAATAACATTCTAAAAATCAAGAGGCATCACAACATGAGAGGGAGTGTAAATAGTTATTCTCTCAATTAAATTATTAAATTTAACCACATACATACATATATGTATATATAAGATTTCAAATCAATTTGGGGGGAAAAGTCCTAAAGATCAAAACCATAATGTCACTAAAGAATTCATAACGTAAATTTTAATGTAAATTCCAAAACCCTTTTAAGATTTTAAAATCTCACAATGCTAAACGTTGTTGAAACAATTTCTTATGCCCATATAGTTTTAAAAAAACCCCATATACCTTATAAGGAAGAGTAGAATCCGAATCACACCTTAGTTCTAGGAATTTTTGACTTGCAATGATGAACTCCTGCTCTTAGATGAGGTACTAAGGTTTTTATTTGAGAGATTTTATGTAGTTTCTGATAATATGAGCCCTCAATACTTAATAATTTAGTGTTATGGCAGAAATAGGATGAGGAAAAATACTAATATGTCCTTCCCAAAGTCTATTATTATTTAAAATGACGCAAACTGGGCACCGACGCACCAACCAACACAACATATTGAAATCGCATTGGTTCACTGCTTCATCAATGTAACCATCGATGTGGCGCATCGACTTTGAGTTAATTCACTATTTCCAACATCCAAACACACTACTAACATTGTCCAAAAAATCTGAAACTTCCCCGACACATCCCTTTCACTCCCCCAAACATGAAACAACTTAAAAATTAACTCTCCGAGGCCGGGAAGGTCAAACATAAAATCATCAAAGGCTAGGGGATCAAAATATGACTAAGTCCTTTTGTCACATGGAAACATTTTCAGAAGATTGACCCTTCCAAGTATACCATGATGTGATACCAATTCGGGAAAACTACGGTACGTACCACTTATGAATCATAACACTCTAGGTTCATACTATCTTCTCTCATGAGCGCAATTTATATAGAAAGATTAATGAGGAATCTAATATCTTATTCTGTCTTAATTGATAAAATCATAAGGATGAAAACATACAACTTATGGAACTTGTAAGACATTAGTGATCTCCTCTCAAGCCCCTTGTATGACTTTTGAAATTACTAATATTAAATGTGAGTGTGTTATCTTGGGAGGAATTGGAACTTACTAATCATGTTATCTAAAGAATAAGTCACAGATGAATAATTTTAGAGTAACATACGAATCCACAGATGTTTTTTAGAGAACAACTTTATAGCACGATCTAGAGTATAAAAGAAAGGAGACATTTCTTAAATTCCCTGTAGCCTCTCGAAGAAAAGTACAGATGTCTTAGTACCATTCCACAAGACTATACTAGACACGGCTTCATAGACATCCTAGGACACTTGAACTCTTTGCTCTGATACCAAATTTGTAATGCCCCGAGACTACCCCTTGGACATCACATGATGTTTAGGACCATGGGTAATCCCAAGTAAACCCTTGTACATGCATAACTCATGAGCAACTAAATAAAATACATAAATCTAAACAAAATAAGTGGAAGATAAATCTTTTCTGAATATGATCAATGCAAAACTATATTAAAATGATTACAACCTTGATTATATGAAACAAAACTAGAATCAAATACATTAACTCTACTGACTGTCTATGAATCCTAAACTAGTATTAACTGTAGGTATCCATGATATAACCTCCAGTTATCCTAAACAAATATGACTGAATAAAGAAAAATAAAATACTACTCAAGCTATGACTGACTCAAGCTCTTGAATCAAAAGGACTCATCACTTGTTGACTGGAAGCTGTAAGCTGTCTAAATATGATGTGGTCGCTACAACTCGTACCTACATTATGAGACAATGTAGCACATAGACATATATGTAGATCAATACTTTTGGAATGTACTAGCATATGAGGGTGAATGCATAAGTAAAAAAAGTAACTACAGGTGCATATAACTTGTAAAGAATGCATGCTAAGTGTAAATGACTCACATTGGATTGAATAACGGAAAGCTAAAAATCAAAAATCATGAATAATAAAACATACTATATAAATCTTATAAGCCATAACACTTAGTTCTAAAAGTTGTATTATTACTCTTTTTATTAGTAGAATAATTAGGACTGAAGTTAAGTCTGTTTTTAAATCATGCAGGTTAAGTATAAAAGGACTCACCTTTAAAATCTATAAATTGAAAACTGAAATCTCATAGCTAATGTCTCATGTAAAACAATATCTGAATAAAATTTTGAGCCATTACACTTAGTTTCTTAAAGTTGTTCTGTCATTTTATTTAGGAATTTAGAGAGGTTCTTCTAACCGACATACACCATGTGAGCTATCATGGTGTCCAACGTCTAGTTTCTCTAAGGTTAAAACCTCACATTAGGGATAGGTGCCATACTCTTGCCAAGGAGTATAACTTGAGTTGAGTGATCACAATTTGTATCTGCATCCATATAAATAGGAACAATCTGAATAATCTGAATCTATATTAGCTCGTAGTTCTGGGGCATGTTAACTAAGACACATATCCAACTTGATACTAAATACTAATCTCTTAAATAGTAGGAAATCCACCTTAAAATAGTATAAGGGTTTATAAGGAAGATAATTCATGCATTTGTCTATTCTAAACTGTAATCAAAACTAAATGTGTGCATTCCATATCTTAGCTGATGATCAAAAGATCAAATCTTACTTAAAATCTAAATACATGCTTATCAAAAAATACTTAAACATCATCTTTCTTAAAATATCAAGGCTTATTCTTAGGGATTATAACCCATGCTTGAAAATTATGTCAAATCACAAAAAACTTCATGCTCAACAATAATAATCTTGAAATTCTTTAAAAATTCTAGTCAAGATAATGAAATTAAATTCTCAATATGTGAAATCAAGTCTCACACATAAACATGTGAAAGTAGATAGTTAATTCAACACTTAAATCACTTGTAATTTCATAAACTTCAAGTAACAATGATTGGGTATGGACCCTAAATTGAAATTTATATAAAATTCAAATTTTAAAACTAGTTTGGGCATAAGGATGAAAGAATTATCCTTGTTCATAACCCCACATACCTTAATAGTTTGGATTTGATGTAGAGAACTTTAATTTGAAACCCTTGGAGATGATCTTCAAAGCTTTTCTTGAGATTCTTGAATTAGGGAACTTAATTCTTGTTTTTTATTGAAGAGATGAAGATATTATGATGAAGTTTTGAAGTTTTGAAGTTCTTGAATGGAGGATGGAATTTGTTCTTTAGAGTGGGAGGCTTTATTGAAGAGGAATTATAAGTAAAGGGGTAACCAACGCTCCTTGGGGGCTGAAATTATGTGTTATGGACGGATTTGGGTGAGGGGAAGTGACCAAAGTGCCCCTAGACCCTTTACGAACTGAAGCAGCATGTGAAAAAGATCTGTATCATATCGGATATCGCATTATGGACAGAAATGCATCGCGTCACTTATCGCATCGAGCAACTAGCGTGCCACACCAAAATCGCGTCAGCTTACTACCTCACATGAAAAATATCATAACTTTTTACTCGGGTATTAGATTAAGGAGAAATTTGTATCATTGGAAAGATAACTCAATTTTATACAATTTAGGGTGTATTGAGCTAACAAATTCTATATATATCAATAGTTATACACATTTAAAGTCGATCCTAGTAGAATCAAATGCAAAGATTTAGCTGAATCAAAAGTTCTCAGCTCAACTTCACGCTAAGTACTTCCGATGAATATTTTTGAACCTAGAGGGAACTTCACACACCGAGATAATGATCATGAAACTTATATCCACATGTCAATCATTTGGATTAGAGCTTATACGTATAGGAACGACGGTTAGAATTCTAGTGCAAAAATACAGGGTGTTACAAGTTATCCAACAAACTTCATAATAAAGCTAATGAGACAATAAGATAAAACTATTCTATTTATATCTAAGAAACTAACGTAAGATGGCTAATGAGATAATAAGTTTAAACTATCCAATTCTAACTATATGCGGGACCCTAGCACTGCACCATATATTACTGGCCAATACACGAATAAAGAGCAAAAGAAGGATATATATATATATATATATATAATATACAAGGCCAAGAAAAATGGATGCACACCATGAATAAATGAACAAAGGAATGGATATACTATAATACCATAACTACACATAGATAAATACTCATATATAAACAAGGATAACTCAAAGATACAACCTAAGTAATCACACTTGTATCTCAAGGCCTCCTAATCATAGTAAGAACTATTACTAACATAATCAGGGTCTAAAAACATAATACCTAACTATGGGATGATTATGCATAGTAAAATAGCCATAAGATAAAGGAATTAGAATCATACCCTGAATATCAATACCAGTCTAATAACCAACCTATCACGAACCAACCATAATAATAATAACAATATAAAGTAACCGACTAGTCCAAACAATCAATTACTAAACTAGGTCACATAACCTGAAAAGTATAATCAACACACCATATACCATAAGCAATATTTTTCATGTATACCTATCCAACCCCTCATAAGGCTAATTGATATCGACATATACTAGTGATAGGAAATGTGCTTGAAATAATGAATTCAAAGAGAATCTATAATACCATAACTGATCCAAGTACCATAATGTAACCAAGTGTATACACCTCCTTTAGCTCGATGGCTTGCAAAGGCAGGACCTACAACAACCTCTCTTATCCAGCATGATGGTTTGCAGATGAAGGGTCCCTTAGGGTTTTAGACTACCCGTATACACCGACTTAGTCCTGATTTAGGATTTTCAATAACTATCATCATCATCATTAATCCACTCTTTCTAATACCAGATATATATATATATAAATATATATGTATACATTTTAAAAGCACAAGATAAAATTGTGTCTAAAAGAGTGTAAGTTCATAAATTCATTTCCTGAGATAAACTCTGGGACTAAATCATCATAAAAGATTAGTAAAGGTAAAAATCTCTCATTACCAAGGTAATTTATAGTAACAAAACTATGGAGCAAAATCTATCTCGGTCAAATCTCTAAAACATTATTATTAGCCTCGAAGGGTTATAAGTTATTCATTAAGATGGCATGATTTCATTTATGAGAAATTTGTTTTAAAAGTGAAAAGTAGGAATAAATCCTTTCATAGGAAAAAAATTAAAACTATATTCTTAGTTATAGTCGTACCATTTACCGTATTAGGGATTATGAATGTATCGAATCTATGTAGTCTATCACCGGTATCCAAACAATGTGATTATAAGCATCAATATGTATATTAACTATAGTCAAGTCCTATACAAGGATAAATTACCTTCCAAAATCCAACCAATATCATAATCACAGCCTCGGGCCTAAATATATATGGCATAATTATAACATTATAACCCGATAAAACCATCATAATCCACCGAGTAATGTATTAATATTATAATAAAGATTCATTAGTCTCAACTATGTCTAACATGCTAGCAACCTAAGGTAATAGGATCATAGAAGTATAATAAGTATTTCACCTTAAGAGTCAATTACCCTTCTACCCTCCAAACTTAAAAATTAGACAAAGTTATAGTGTTCTACCGAAAATAACATTGTAATATTCTCATATAACATACAACATATATAATACACTATCTCATGAAGAATAATAGATAGAAGCCTACCTCGATGTCGAACCACAACTCTTTAATCGATCATGTATTGTCTGTCTTTGCTCCACAATCCCAAAATGTCATCATGATATCAAAATAGTAATCTACACATTGTTAGGAGTAAAACAAGACCCATATTTCTTCAATAAGGGCCAAGTCAAATTTTAGGTAAAAAAATTGGTCCCCCACGGCCCATGAAAGGAATTCAAAATTGAACCCATCACGAGGTCCCTCGAATGACAAGGAAATATGTGATTAAAATTTGAGCACAAATCTGCTCTCAAATCAATCCTCAATATTTAGAAATTTAAGACCTAATTTTAAAGAATTTTACCATGAATTAGAATAAAATTGAAGGAAAAATCAATGAAAATGACTAAGAAGAGTTAGATTAGCTTACCTTAATTCATGCGGATGATTTCCCACTTTTTTCTCTTTTTAAGCTCTCAACTTGGTATAAAAATGGTGGAAGAAATAGTAGAAAATTGGGTGGGATAAAGGATATTTAAAGCCACTAGATGCCGCTTAAGCGTTAACCATGTAACTTAAGCGACAATTGTTTAAGCATCTCACCTATCACTTTGGTGATTTGGAATTGGGGTTGGTTATCCCATATGTGACCTACAGACCGCTTAAACAATGCCTTCTTAAGCGGACAAAGAATCTCTTAAGCAAGCATTGACTAGCTGGTCAATGTCACTTAAGTGACACAATGTCGCATATGTGAAGACTACTTAAGCTGTCATATGATCATTTCATCAGTCGTATCAGCAACCTAATGCACGAGATTTTGCTAAGTCAAGAATGGACTTTAATTAGGTGCTCAAAATTTTTTTGGAATCCCATGCATGCAAATAAAATATGCTATCATATTAAATTTTACATTTCAGACTTAATAAAATCATTGAAACTTTCATTTGAGATTGTTTCGACTAAATGTGAGGCTCATACCTATAGTTTCATTTTTCACATAATCTATCTAATAACCTAAAATGAGTCTGAAAGTCTCAAAACCTAAACCAAGGGTCCTCCTAGTCTAAAATAAATGTTCTGGAGCTAATGGCACTATTGAATTTCTTATCTAAGGTCATCTACTAGGAGTTTTGGTCCAAAAGCAAATTCAAAATAGCAAAAGCTCCAAAATAAGGAAATGAGTCTAAAATTCAAACAAACTGTTCGATACATGAACTGATAATTTTGGAATTCATAATTTATTTGTAGCATTTGTAGGAAGGCTCAAATACCAAAAATACATATAAATTGAGAAAATGACCAAGAGGGTCATTACATGATCATATAGCTTTGTTGCCTTGTTTGATCTGCTAGATTATGTTTATCTCATGTGAGTGTAATCTGTTACAGTTGTTTTTTTTTAATCTATTTAAAAACTTTTAGGGACATTTTTCATTATTATTCAATATATGAAACAACTCAGTTATGCCTTGTGATTTTTCACACTTCTTTTGCCTTTATATTTAAATTTGATTTTGATTTATAGAAGCTATAAAGATTTATTCTATTAGAGAAATTGGTGTTTGTACACAGGTTCTTCACTACTTAAGCTTCATTGTATCAAGGTAATCCAAGTAAAATGTCATTATATTTCATCTTTCTTTGATTAATTTACATTTTTACTCACACTTTGTTTAGAAAATGAAATTTGGTTGGATGAAATTTTTGAACCCTTAGGTAGTCTCGACATGAAGAAGCAGTTTATTTAATGCTAGAATTTGTACCTTGATTTTTTTAGTATCTCAACCTACTAGTTTTGTATATACATAGGTTCTATTTGATTATTTTTAAAGTACAACTTTATTCAGTTTACAAGAAGCAATATAATGGATTATACCAGTCCTTGGCAGGGTCTTAAAAATTAATTCTGGAATAAATTGGTTGTTTTTTTATATTATAATAAATTGGTGGCAAGATTTGATGTTGGCTTGTTGGCCAATAGTGAAGTTGTGTTATAACCCTATGGAACCTCGAGTTCAAGGGATCAATGTACACCATAATGAAATAAGGTAAGATTCAATATCTTCCAAGTTGATGTTGGCTTTGACGTATATTAAATATAACCTAACAAATTAAATAGACAAGTTACAATGAAGTATTTCATTCGGTTGGGGGTTCGCTTTTCAGTTTGGTTATCAAATTATTTTTTACATAGCTCTTTCTCATTACAAAATATGTAAAATTTTAGACCTGGGAAAAGCAATATTATTTTCAATTTTGGATTAGAAGCTCTAATAGAAACTTTGGATGGCTTTGGTATTTCATGATATTCAAGAGGTAGGTGAATTCTCGTGATTGATAATTCTTTTATCAGTTTTATTAGAATTGGTTGTTCTTTGATTCAACAATAAATTGATTATAATTTTTTTTTGCTACTATTAAGTAACAAGATATTGAAATTGAAAACATTAGTTTAATATAGATTATAATACTTCATAGTAGCACATATGTAAGACCCTGCAAAATTCTCTCATAGTCTGAGCCTTAAAGCGTGTCATGTGAAGTGTAAATCTAGCCCTAAAAGATTAAGAAGTGACTTCCCAAGTGAGAAATATTTTTAACCATATAGAATTTTCCTAATATCATTTTTTTTATGTAATGCATTGAATAATCTTTCAATCGATATCAATTTTGTCAAAATCCAGCATTGGACGAGGAAGTTTTGGCCGTTTTACTGAATGCAGTCGAAACTGCCCAGGTGCGATGGCCGGGTTGATAGAACATCGAGCTTGTGACGGACCATTTTCCGGACCAACACAATGAAGGAAATTACTAGCCTAAGTGCGACGGCTAGGATGAAGTACCATCAAGGGTGCGATGGACCGTCGTTAGGACCATCGCTGCTGAGGCAGTGTGGCCTCATCTTGGCCAACGTGTGTTATTTTTCTGATCGATATACGATAGACTATTCAATGGACCATTAGTCTACGGACCATCAGACTAAGCGACGGACCATCGCAGCCCCCGTTCAACATTTTAAACTCATTTTAAAAATGACTTTTTGTTCCTTTTTCACTCTTTTCAGCCCCTATTTATACCAGATCAAGGCTTACAAATTTATTTCTTCTCTTTAACATCAAAATCTAGGGTTTCTACAAAATCAAAACTCTTCTTTCTTCTTCAAGAAAAATCAAGAGAAATCAAGAATTCCTCTAAGAGCCTTCAAGAAAGAGTTTTCTAAGGTATGCAGATGTTGATTCTTGGGTCTCTTTCATCGAAGAAGCTCAATAACCCTTTTCTAAATTTCAAAGATCTTATGTTTATGAGTTTTCATGATTTATGTGAATTGAAATTGGAGTTCATGCTATTATTGAGTTTCTAATTCATGTTTTGTTTATAAGGTTTCAAGCTTTGACCCTAGTATGAGATATTCATGTGATGTTTATGATAAACCCTCTTCAAGTTGCTTGTTAAGTGACCTATTCATATTAATTAAGTGTAGAAATTATTGAATAAGAAAAGCATGCTCCCCATATGTTTGATAAAATTCTTATGTGAAAGAATTAGAGACATTATAGCATTTTGACTAGAAACCCCCAATTGTTTGCAAGCCCATGCATACCAAGTATTTGTTGAAAAGCCTTAGTGAATGAATTTTAACATGATAGCATAAAATTTCCCAATGATATGTTCTTTAATGCATGCTAAGTGTCTGATGCAAGACCTTGTTGAAAGGAGTATGAGCCAATAACATGTCTCCCTATATTATTACATGTTTATGATTCCTAAATACTTGAGAAGATGATTTAGTGATTGTGATGGTGAATGAATATCCATGATCTTGATTATTAAAGAATGGTTATGTTTTGCTTTTATGTTATCGAGTCCTGGGGGTATTTATACTCGATAATTTAGCTACAATCTAGAGCCAGTGTCAGTTTTCACGATATTCTCAGTCAAGCCACCATTCTTAGAACTCAGAAATCAGGACTGTTAGATGCAGTCTTCTATCTTAGTAAGGAATTTAGATAGTTCTATAGATTTATGGACTACCCGCTAGATAGGCCTGGTCTCTCATAAAGTTATTCAGCATCAGTATTATCAGATTTAGAGTTCACTCATTAGATAGGCCTGATCTCGTTCTCAAATTCAATTGAGTAATCTCATTATCAGATTTATAGATCACCCGTTAGATAGGCCTGATCTCATTCTCAAATTCAGTTGAGTAATATCATTATTAGATTTAGAGATCACCTATTAAATAGGACTGATCTCGTTCTTAGATTTAGTTGAGTATTCTCATTATCAGATTTAGATATCTTTTGCTAGATAGGTTGGATCTCAGACATAATCATTTTTTATCATTGATAGTAGATTCAGGGATCATAAGTTAGAGAGGTTTGATCTCAGATTCAGTCAGTCGAGAGTAGCAAGCTCAGAGTTTAGTCATTGATATAAGTAGATTTAGTTAATCATCTTCAGTATCATCAGTTTTTGAGATCACTCAGTATATAGGACTGATCTCAACTTTAGTACTCAGTTATCGATATCAGAAGACTCAGTTATTCAGTATCTCAGTATTAGTAGTGAGTTCAGATGACAATAAAGAAGTATTCGAGTTTCAGTATTCAGAGTCATGATGATTTCAGTTATGGTTTATGCATTTATGCATATGTCCTCATTCAGTACTCTTATGATTATTCAGTTAAATAATTTTTCATGCATAAGCCCTTGTATTTAGCCTTACCTCATCTTCATACTCAGTATATTACCACGTACTATGCATTTGTGTTATGGTGTTTTATTTTACACCATAGGTTTAGAGGCACGAGATCCAGAGTGCCCTTAGCAGCTCTATCCCAATCAGCAGCAGCAGACCTAGCAGTGAGTCCTCTTCATTCGAGGATGATCCTTATTTTATTATTGAATCATATTTAGTTTATTTTCAATAGACGGAGTTAGTTGGGGGCATATCCCATAAACTCCACAGTTCAGACAGTTTAGAGGTTTTTGGGACAGATGTATCAGCATTCAATTTTCAGCTTTGAGTTTTTTTTTTATGTTTTGAATCTTATGGCCAGTTTCTGCATTCATTATCTATATTATGTAGTGCTTAGGTATAGATATCAGTAGAGGGTTAGCTTGTGGTCCTTTGAGATCATGAGCACCATGTGACGTTCTGGTTCCAGAAAATTGGGTTGTTACAACATAATTCATGAGGATAATGTTAGACTTCAGACAAGAGCTAGCCAACACACACTTATAAAGACAACATTGTCGAGTGCATAACCTTGGCCTCATGTACTTTCTTTGTCCAACTTTAGATCAATGAAGTGGTTGATATACTCAGATAATATGATTAAGTTATTTGTAATATGCAATTCTAAAATGCAAAATTGGTATAACATAAATGTGACGTACTCCTTTCTGCTATTATGATATCGTTATACATTTATCACGAGATAACTCTTCCACTTGGAAACAACTAAGAATGTTATACTGTAAATGATGGGTTCATGCTAGCACAAGTCATAACTATCTAGTTATCCCTACGCACTGACGGTTGTTGACCTCGTGGTTAGACTCCCCACTACGCCAAACTTTATTACTCTTTTCATTCATTTTTACTTATTATATTTATCTTTTTCACTCTCTTTAAAAATATTAACTAAAAGATAATTTGATAAAATTATTTTTATTAATAATTAATTATTATTTAATACTATTTTTTCTCTCACCATATGAATATCTTTTCACATTTATCAAGATAAAAATATATAATTAATTCTATCTTAATTTGTTAAAATAATAAATATCTTATCTAATTATTTTTAGTAATAACTGTGACAAGTAATATAGACAAGAGTGAGTATTGTAATAACTAAGGATGTCTTCTTGCCAAAATAAAAAAAGACAAACAAACAACTATGGATGCCTTTAATATTTGAATATGGTAAAAATACATTTATAATGAGAAGTAAATAAGTAATACTTCACCTTTAAAATAAATTAAAAATCACCTTAGTAATGTAAAACACGTGGATAGCCATGTAGCGAGGGGTGGTGACTAAGTAAATTGCCTTGTTTTCAAGTAAACCAACTGCTACTGTTACATGAGTAGTGGACAAGACATTGGCCTATATATACTTATATTTTTAATAATACATTAGATACCAAGCATGAAATTGAAAGCAAAATAATAAAAGTAGATTTTGTTGTCTCTACATCTTTTATTAGCTTGTTTGTTGTTGCTTACTTTTTTTATGATACTCTACCACTTCGAGCAAATACTTTTAAAGGTTATTATAAATTCCGCGCGTTCTTAATAGTGAAGATATCATGATCACCTCTTAAAGAGGAAGAATAATAGACAAAAAGTATCCCAAGTATTTTGTGTTTTGTTCTTGAAATAATAGAATTTGAAATTTACTCCTGAAGTAGTGAATCTAAAATTTATTGTTGAAGTAGTAAATCAGAAATCTACTCATGGAATGATATGATCATGCAATAGTAAAATCTTGCAAACTACTCTCAAAATAGTAGAACTTTGAAATTTACTCAAGTAAATAGCACATGATAAAATAAACTTGAAGTTTACCAGTTCAAATAATTTTATCTATTGGAATTAACAATTTTGTCATTCCAAAGGTGTGCATTGTAATACCCCATACTTTTCCAAGCTTGAAAAGTTTTTCAAGAATGTTAGAAGCTTTCTTTGAAAGATGAATCCACTTTTGTACACGTGGTATTTTAAATATTTTCACTTTTATCATGTTTGGAATCAAATAAGCTTTCCATCGATAGCAAATTTTGCCAAATCCGACACCCGGGTGAAGAGTTAGAGCCTTTTTAGCGAGACAGTGTAGCCTTCAGCACATCGAGGAGATAGCTCAAATGGTAATTGTCAATTTCCAGTGTTGCTCCGCGATAGTGGCGCATCGAGCCAAACTTCCATGTTACAGACAAGGTGGTAATGCGATAGCTCTACGTCGCGCCACCGTGCAATTTTCCATTTGTTACTTTCCAGTGACTTGGCGCAATAGTGGCGCATTACGCGAAGGATGAAAATTGAAAATTTTTCTCAGAAATTAAAGACTCATCCAAGGGTTAAAAGGGTCAATTTCTCAACCCTATATAAACCCAATAACAAGTGATTTAGTCATTTTTCACCCAAAATATACTAGTTTCTCTTAAGTTTCTGTCAAGGATAAGCTAGGGTTTCTATTGGGGATTCAAATTCAAGAAGGTTTCACTGTCAATCATCAAGAAATCACATTCCAGGTATGCATAGTGTTCATTCATGGATTCCTTTCATCCATGAAGCTCGAGAATCTCTTTTCTAGAGTAAAGATTTTAGATTTTCTTTATGAACTTCATGTTGGGTTTATTTTGTTTATGTTGAGAATGATCAATTGAATTCAAATCCATGTTGGGTGATTAATGTTATGTGGAATTGATTTGTATAGATGTATATTCATGTGAACCTATGATTAAACCCTAGGATGATGAAATTAGATGTTGAATCATGATGTGTAATTTTTGGATAATGGTGTCTACATATATTATGCCTATCATGTGTTTGATTAAATTCCTAGATGAAGGAAAAGTGCCGAACTAGCATGATACCATGAAATCCCTATGTATGTACAAGTTATGCGTATCACATGTTTTGATGAAATACTTTTCTAAATGTATTATAGATTATGATGTTAGTTATATGTTCAAGTAAGTTATGCTTGGTCAGTTTTCTTCCATCGAGTCCTGGGGGTACTCGTACCCGAAACATTAGTTGTGTTCCTAGAGCCATGGCATTTTTCATGATACTCTTAGTCAAGCTATAATCCATAGAACTCAATAAGTCATGTGACTTAGGAAAACCTAGAAATTTTAGTAATCTTAGTAGTTCAGTCATCTCAGTGATCTCAGTACTCAGTAATCTTAATAACCTTAGTATTCCCAGTCAATCTCAGTAACTTCAGTATTATTAGTCAGTCCTTAGAAGTCAGTATATTACATCAGTCAATGAAACTCAGTAAATTCAGTTTAGTTTAGCTCCACTAAATAATACCATTAGTATCAGTTCAGTTTAGTAAATCATGTTCAGAGTCTATTTAGATGGGAGAAGGAATTAGCACCGAGTGAACCCAAGGATGGGATTACATACTATTAGATGTGGGCGTGATTCTTAGAAGTCATCTTTGCATTCTAGAACTATGTAGCCAGCATAGGTTGAGACATTAACATTATTCGATGATGGTTGATGAGGTGGATAAGTCTGTCAGAAAAGGGCCTCACCATTTTCTTTTGGGGACACTATCAGATAAGGGTCGCCCACAACTTATCCTTACTAGTAGTGCGGTATTGACACCCTTCCATTGGGATTACAGATTGGACCCCAACTCAGCCATAATGGCATATTAGGGGCATGTCGGTTAGATAAATACATCCCACAGTCTCAGTTACAGATCCAGTCTCAGTAATAAAATTCAGTTCAGTTCTACAGAAATCCAGGGCTATCAGATATAGTCAACTCAGTACAATGCAGAACTCAGCTAGTTCTATCGGTATCAGGGCTGTCAGATATAGTCACTCATGTTATCAGTATTTAAAGCCAGTAATCATGTTATCATGAACCTATTTAATAGTATATATTATTTTATTCAGTTTAGGACTATCAGATACAGTAAATCAGACCATTTCTTCATAATCAGAACTGTTAGAAAGAATCATTCCTTTATCTGTAATATGACGTTAGTTCCTCAATACTCAATACACTCAGTCATTCAGTATCCCAGTATTAGTAATTAGATATTAGTAAATCTATGTTATCAGAATTCATGAGTCAGTGTTATCATAATTTCAGTTACAGTTACGTATGCATGCATGTATTCTCAAGTTCATGTTAGTCAGTCAGTTAGTATTGTTCATGCTATGAACCTATTGCATATAGCCTACCTCACTTGAATTCCAGTATATTCAAAGTACGGATGCATTTGCCCTATGGTATCTTATTCCATAGATTTAGAAACACGAGCTCTAGAGAATTAGTAGCATCTCAGTTTAGCGATCAGAGTTAGAAGTGATTCCTCATCCTTCGAGGACATGATGGTTTTATTACTAATTCAGTTTTTAATTTATTTCAATTTTTGGAGTTAGTTGGGGACATTACCCATCAACTCCTTATTCAGATAGTTTAGAGACTTTTAGACTATAGCATGTTAGACAGTTATTTCAGATTTGTCTTTGGTATTGTTATACCATTTCCAGACATTTTTTATTAGATGTTTATTCAATTTTGAACCTTATGGTCATTGAGTTCATGTTTCCATATTTTATGGTTTATTATGTAGTTTATAGGTATAGAGATCAGTCATGCGTTAGCTTGTGGTCCTTCGGGGTCATGAGCACCGTGTAGCATTCTGGGTACCAGATTTAGGGTGTTACAAACTTGGTATTAGAGACTAAGGTTCAATAGTGACCTAGGATGTCTGAAAGCCACATCTAGTAGAGTTTTGTACATGCGTGTGTTGTGCTCCACACTTATGTGCAGGAAGCTATGAGATGTTTTAGAAATAGTTTCTCTTTTTTCATGTCTCAGATCATGCTACAGAAAGGTTCTTTAAGAAACTCTTGTAGATTCTCATCATACTTCACGCATGTTAACTTTACCTTACTTTTAAGGTAACAGAAGTAGTGAAGCTCGACTTTGGAGATAGGGCTTTCTCAGACAGACCCTAAAGTCAGTTATGGGATTGCCCACAAGCTCAAAAGTATCCCATCAATTTAGTTATGTTCCAGAGTTTTACAGCTCTTATTCATGATCATGATAACTCATATGTCATCCCATCACATTAGATGCTTAGCCTAGCATTATTAAGGTAATACAGTTTTCATAAATCCATGTCCAGTTACCTCATGTTACTCAGTCAGTCCTTATCTCTTATGCATAATGCTCTGCAATTCCAGTCCATTTATTCAAGACTAAGTACACTTTCATCCTGCAGACTTAGTATTCAACTATCAGTCCTTCAGTTAATTGGATAAGTCAATACGGTTATGCATTGGTGCTCAGCATCCACGTGAATTTTTTCAATAGTATTAGTTGCAGTACAAAAGGCTTAGTCATTTCATCTTAAATGGTGTTCGTTGGCCTCAACTCATCTTAATAAATCTCAATTAAGTTATGATCATCATACTCATCTATCTTATATAGATAATTTCATACAGTTTGGTTTCCATGTCCCCAGCTATGTGATCTAGCCAAAATCTCATAAAAGGATGTAATCATTCTAAGATGAACCAATCAGATAGGTGCAAGCTCAGCTTAGTTCATGTATCATGCCTCAGTCTTAGATCTCAAATAATTAGTTATGACTCAGTTCTTAGGTGCCTTGTGCATCGCCTCAATTTTCCACAGTTGCTCAGCCGACCCAGTATTCCTCAATGAACCTAGTGTCCTAAGGGGGGGATACGCTATAAACCCCAAAACATTCATAACAAGAACATCTCATTCATTCTTCTTGAAAAGAAACCAGTTTATAGAAAAAGGTACTCATATGTTGACCCTCAAAGCCCAACCTCAGCTTTGGGCCAAGTATTTTGAGGCTCATGTTCCCGTTCATGCATATTTCTAGCATTATCATGGGTTTATTAGTACTTCTCAGTTTACGCAACAATTTTTCTTAAACTTACTTAGTTCCATGTTCAAACTACCATTACAAACTTGGTATTCAGTTCATGCTCAGATCCTCATTACAAACTTGGTACTAACTACTTTTGCAGATTCAGTCATGCATTCATATACCAGTTCAGTTATGTAATCATGCATTAGACATGTATTCTCACTGTGAGAAATTCAATTCATTGGAATAGTCAGTCATGTACTCATAATTCAATTATTAGTCATACATCAGATAAGCATGATTTCAGCTTATTAGTTATGTATCAGATATGCATTTTCAGTATGTTATATTCAACCATCAGTCATGTCAATAAAGAAATCAGATTTCAGCCAATCATGTTCAGTATATACGTCAGTTTGTAATCTTTCCCTCTCACTCAGTCTCATTCGAGGATGAATATTCTCAAGGGGGAGATATTACAATATCCCTTACTTTTCCTAGCTTGAAAAGTTTTCTTTTAAAGATGAATCCAATTTTTTACATGTGGTATTTTCAATATTTTCTCTTTTATCATGTGGGGAATTGAATAATATTTCCATCGATACCAAATTCGCCCAAATCCGACATCCGGGTGAAGAGTTAGAGACTTTTTAGTGAGATAGTGTATCACCTGACCCGTTAGCGCGTTGCGGAGATATCTCAAATGGAAATTGTAAATTTCCAGTGTTGCCCCACAAAAGTGGTGCGTCGTGCCAAACTTCTAGGTCACAAAAAAGGTGGATACGCGATAGCTCTGTATCGCGCCACCGTGCAATTTCCCATTTTTCACTTTCCAATGACTCGGCGCGATAGTGGCATGTCGCGCCAAGGATAAAAATCAGGAAATTTTCTCAGAAATTAATGACGCATTCAAGGGTTAAAAGGGTTAATTTCTTAACCTTGTATAAATTACCAATAACACTTGATTTATTCATTCTTCACCCAAAATATACTAGTTTCTCTTAAATTTCTCTCAAGAACAAGCTCGCGTTTCTATTGGGGATTCAAATTCAAGAAGGTTTCACCGCCAATCCTCAAGAAATCACATCCCAGGTATGCATAGTGTTCATTCATGGACTCCTTTCATCCATAAAGTCCAAGAATCTCTTTTCTAAAGTCAAGATTTTATATTTTCTTTATGAACTTCATGTTGGGTTTATTTTGTTTATGTTGAGA
This sequence comes from Capsicum annuum, assembly GCF_002878395.1. Classification (NCBI taxonomy): domain Eukaryota; kingdom Viridiplantae; phylum Streptophyta; class Magnoliopsida; order Solanales; family Solanaceae; genus Capsicum; species Capsicum annuum. Next base: position 170,926,708 of record NC_061122.1, read on the forward strand.
ATGATCAATTGAATTCAACTCTATGTTGGGTTATTAATGTTATGTGGAATTGATTTGTATTGATGTATATTCATGTGAACCTATGATTAAAGCCTACGATGATGAAATTAGATGTTGAATCATGATGTGTAATTTTTGGATAATGGTGTCTACATATATTATGCCTATCATGTGTTTAATTAAATGCCTAGATGAAGGAAAAGTGCATAACTAGCATGATACCATGAAATCCGCATGTATGAACAAGTTATGCCTATCACATGTTTTGATGAAATGCTTCAATAAATGTATTATGGATTATGATGTTAGTTATATGTTCAAGTAAGTTATGCTTGGTCAGTTTCCTTCTATCGAGTACTGGGGGTACTCATTCCCAAAATATTAGCTATGTGCCGAGATCCATGTCATGTTTTCACTATACTCTCAGTCAAGCTATAATCCATAGAACTTAGTAAGTCATGTGACTCAGTAAAACCAGAAATCTCAAAAATCTCAGAAATCTCAGTAATCTCAGTGATCTCAGTACTCAGTAATATCAATAACCTCAGTATTCCCAGTCAATCTCAATATCTTCAGTATTATCAGTTAGTCCTCAAAATTTAGTATATTTCATCAGTCAAAGGAACTCAGTAAATTCGGTTTAGTTTAGCTTCGCTAAACAATACCATTAGTATCAGTTCAGCTAAGCAAATCATGTTCAGAGTCTATTTAAATGGGAGTAGGAATTAGCATCAAGTGAACATAAGGATGGGAACACACACTATCAGATAAGGGTGTGATACTTTGAAGTCATCCTTGCATTCCAGAACTATGTAGCCAGCATATGTTGGGACATTAACACTGTTTGATGATGGTTGATGAGGTGGATAAGCACTGTCAGATAAGGGCCCCACCATTCTCTTTTGGGGACACTATCAGATGAAAGTCGCCCACAGCTTTTCCTTACCAGTGGCATGGTATTGACACCTTTCCAATTGGGATTACAGAATGTACCCCAATTCAGCCATAATGGCATATTAGGGGCATGTCGGCTAGATAACTACTTCCCACAGTCTTTGTTATAGATCCCAGCTTAGTAATAGAACTCAGTTCATTTCTACAGAAATCCAGGACTGTCAGATATAGTTAACTCAGTACAGTGCGGAACTCAGCTAGTTCCATCAATAGCAGTGTTATTAGATACAGTCACTCATTTTATCAGTATTCAGACTCAGTAATCATGTTATCATGAACCCAGTTAATAGTATATAATAATTTATACGAAACTCATGTTATCATTAGTCAGTTCAGAACTATCAGATACAGTCAATCAGACCAGTTCTTCATAATTAGAACTGTCAGAAATAGTCATTCCTTTATTTGTAATATGACATCAGTTCCTCAGTACTCAATAGACTAAGTCATTCAGTATCCTAGTATTAGTACTGAAATACCAGTAAAACCACGTTATAAGAATTCATGAGTCAGTGTTATCATGATCTTAGTTACAGTTGCGTATGCATACATGTATTCTCACGTTCATGTTAATTAGTCAGTTAGTATTGTTCATACATATGAACCTATTGCATTCAGCCTACCTCACTTGTATACTAGTATATTCAAAGTACTGACAAATTTGCGCTATGGTGTCTTATACCGTAGGTTTAGAAGCACGAGCTCCAGAGAATAAGTAGCATCCTAGTTCAGCAATCAGAGTTAGCAGTGAGTCCTCATCCTTCTAGGATATTATGATTTCATTACTAACTCAGTTTTCAATTTATTTTAGTAGTCGGAGTTAGTTGGGGACATGTCCCATCAACTCGTTATTCAAACAATTTAGAGGCTTTCAGACTATAGCATGTTAGATAGTTATTTCAGATTTGCTTTGGTATTGTTATACCATTTTCAGACATTATTTATCAGATGTTCATTAAGTTTTGAACCTTATGGCCATTCAGTTCATATTTCCGTATTTTATGGTTTATTTGCAGTATATAGGTAAAAATATCAGTCATGGGTTAGCTTGTGGTCCTTCGGGGTTATGAGCACCGTATAGCATTCGGGGTACCAGATTCGGGGTGTTACATGCATATTGAGCATTAAACATATACTAAAGAACTCAATGATTCTTCAACAATTATTTCTTATTTTCACAATAAGTTGATTAGATCAGCTAATGTTGGGATTGAATCCCTAAAAATTATGAAAAGTATAAAAGGTGGATAAGATACCATTCACCTATCATTTGATATGTTTCATTCATAAGGTGGTTGAATGTATATTTTTGTCAACCAGCAGTTTGACATTCATAAAATTATTTGCTCAATTTAATAGAGTTAAGAGCATAATTTTACGATTGTGTAATCAAGACAATTGATCTTGATAATATTGATTATATTTAAGTTGGTTTGACATTGGAAACCTCAAATAAATAGTTAAATAATTGCTTATGAGAACAAGGTTGACAGGTATTACATACAATAGCACTTATTTGCATTAGACCAATAAATTATGATTAATTCTCTCTTAATTGGTTTAGGATTAGGAACCATATATTTTTTATCTAATAGATTTTTGATGTGTGGTACGTACTTAATGTATATACCATGAAGCCTAAAGATGGTTTCTCCAAAGTAGATTGGACTATATGCTTGTTTTCCTTACATAAGGGGGATAGAATAAGCAGTTAAAAAATATATTGTGAATTATCATTTGTAAAATCCTTATTTAACAAGATAATTCAATCTAAAAGCTAGAAGAATGTCATGATCCAATATCTTAGGTCATGATGGCACCTACGATAACCCACTAGTAGGTAAGTCAACCCATAATCCGGAACAACCAGTAACAAACTATAAAGAGAATGAAAAAAAGCAATAGAATGAATATAATGAAAAGACTAGTATATATAAAGAAACCCCAAGACCTGGTGAAGTTAGTACAAGAGCTTCTAATACAATTAGAGTACAAAGGGAAGTATAGAATAAATATATATGTAAAAACCAATTTAAAAATATAAAATAGAGATAAATCTAATCAATATGAGTGATAATAGGCATACACCAAGCGTTAGGAGCATACCCCAAATCTCTGATCCATTGTTTCTCTACACAATGCATACATCAACAACGAGAATTCATACTATGATCCACAGACTACAAAAGTGTAGTATGAGTACCAAACATTTGGTACTCGATTAGCTCCAAAGAAAATACAAGAATTAATAATATGTAAAGTAGGAATGTAAACTACTAGCAAGTATCCAAGAAACTAAACATAATGATACGAATAGAGACATAAGGATGACTATCCTATTCTAAAACTAACCATGGACTAACGTGCAATACCATATATCACTAGCAAATTTAAAATAAAGAGTGAAAATAGCATATATAGTAGTAATACAAGATCAAATGATAAATATACAATATGAATAGACAAGGAATGAAGGGATATACAGTAATACCATATAAACACACATACACACATACACACACACACACACACACATATATATATATAAAGGACTAACTCAAAGGTAATGACTCAAGGGGGTTAACCTATATCTTAATGAATCTTAACCTAGCAGGAAAAATAATACTAGCATAATCAGGGCCTCTAAATAAAGGATGTCTAAACATGAGTAGAACTATCAATAATATAATTTAACGTAATAGAGAAAAACAATGGGAAAATGTACTAAACATCTCAAGTACCTATTCATAATAATCCTGCTATAAACTAATCATACACCACCAATAAATAATAGGCCAGTCCAAACAAATAATACCTAATTGGCACCCATAATCCCAAAAGGTTCAAGAAATATTTAGCAATCTGCAATCCTAACTTACACCTTTAAAAAGGACCATAAGGTCGAGAGATATATGGATCAAACAATCATACTTATGATAAGAAATGTATATGAATGAATGCATGCACATAAACCAATAGTAAACAATATCCAATCAAAATGCCAAAATGTTCCAAGTGTATACACCTCCTCTATCTCAATAGATCATAAAAGCAGGACTTATGACGATCATCCTTCTCCAGCTTTGTGGGCTCATGAACAAAGGAACTCATAAGGGACTCAGGATATCCGTATACACTGTCTGGTCCTAAACTAGGATTTTCAATAACCATCATAATTAATCTACCCTGTCTGGTACCGTATATATATATATATGTGCACCAAAGTAAACTACTTCGTCTAGTACCGTATAATATATGCACGGACATGAACCGTGGATAAAAAAGTATAAATCTATAAATCTATTATCTTAGATCAATGTCAGGACTAAATTTACATTATAGTAAAGAATGAATTGGAATCTCTCTCTACCAATATAAATAACTATGGTTAAAGTGGAATAGTAATAGATCAGAATCAATATCAGTTTAGTTTCCAAAATATCCTATTTATTTTCAAAGATAATAATTCATTAAACATGGTTGTACATTTTTCATTATGGAAGAAATCCATTTTTAAAGTGAAATGTGAGAATAAATTTCTTTTTAGAAAACATTAGTAAAAGGAAAGGTTTGTTGGAATCGTACTATTGAGTGAGCATGAATGCGCCTCAAAGTATGCATGACATCACTAATATTCAAACAATACGACCATAGGCGTCTACACATCATAACTATAACTAGGTTCTTCTAAGGATAAAGTACTAACCTAGAATCCAATTGATACCATAACCACAATCTCATGCCCAACAATTTATAATCAACATCATAAAGCCTTATAACTCTGGTAACTACGGTAATCAAGGATATAAAATCACTATAAGCTCTAATAAGGGAAATACCAAATTACTAAGTCATATGGTAAGTCCTATATTAAAGTTTCTATAATATCAAACTTTGCCTAATCAAGTCTATAAACAAGGATAATAGGATTCAATGGCCCTATTAAGTTTTTTGGGCTAAGGTTCGGGTAATATTTCTATCCCAAGTTCCCTAAATAGGTTAAGTCATTATATACTAGACAAAATATCATCATATGATCCCTACCAAGCATTCAATCCATACATTATACAATCTTGTAGAGAAAATTAGATTGAACCCTATCTCAATCCTTAAATTGCTTACCTTAATTCATGATCTTAAAATAATATCACACTATCAAAATAATAATCCACATATTAATAGGATCAAAATGATATTCATATTGCTATATAACATCTTGGGTTGAAATTTGGGTCAAGAATAGGACTGTGGGACCCACAAACAAAATCCAAAATTGAATCTGTTGCAAGGTCCTTCGAAAGACAAAGAATTTGGGATAAAAATTTGAACAAAAATAGAGTATAAATCGGGACCAAATCATCCCCATAAATCTTGGGAATTTAAGACCTAAATTCTAGAAATTTATAATGAAAATGGATGAAATTTGATGGGAGAAATAATGAAAACTGACCAAAGATTGTTAAACTAGCTTACCTTAGCTTAAATGGGTGAGTTTCCATTCCTTTCCAAGCTATAGGGTTTAAAAATGATGGATTGAGACTTAGAAAATGGTGTAAAATGCACAAGGAAAAATATACTCTACTAGTGGGTTCGTCATTACGAACGTGAGACCCCTTGACTGAGATCATGAAACTTAAGAAAACAGTTCATTGCAAAAGAGAGGCACAAGTCGCAAATGCAATGAACAACTAGGGAAAGCCATCACTAATGCTATGGAGGAATCTAACCGTGGTGGATTAAACTTTTATTTGAATGTGATGGGACACCTGCGATCACAAATATTAATAACTTGACCCTTTGTGAATGTGATTAGCTCCCCACAAATGCAAAGAAAAAGGATTCCCTGCACTAGATGTTGAACACCTGGATTTTTTAAGTCCAAATGGACTCGAACCGGGTGTTCTAGATTCGTTTAGAATCCTATGTGTGCAAACAAAATATGCTACCATACCAAATTCTACATTTTTGAATTAATGGAACCATCAAGATATTTATTAAAAATAATTTAGATTAAATATGGGTCCCACACCTAGTTATACATTTCATCAAATCTACCTAATATTCCAAAATAAGTTTGGAAGCCTCAAGACTTGAACCAGGGGTCTTCCCCAGCCTAAAATCAATGTTTCAGAGTAGATAGCACTGTTAAAATTCTTATCTGAAGTCATTTAATTATATTTTTATATGAGACTAATTCTTTAACAGCCATCTCTTAGTGCTGAAATTAAGAAGACGGAAGTGTTAGATCCTATTTTGATGAGGATCAAGGGTGGCGTTGGTGGGAAGAAGATGATGGCATTTGAGATTAGTAGTGATGGTACTCTATGGTACCAAGGGAGATTATGTGTTCCCGATGTAGATGGTTTGGGAGAAATAATCTTGGTTGAGGTGCATGAATTGCGCTATGTTGTTTATCCTGCTTTGAGGAAAATGTATCATGACCTTAAGGAGATATATTGGTGGAATAATATGAAGAGGGGTATGGCTAATTTTATGGCCAAGTACATAGAGTGTCAATAAGTGAAAGTTGAGCACATGAGGCCCGGAGGATTATATTAAGAAATTGAGTTGCCTGAATGTAAGTGGGAAGTAATCAACATGGATTCGTTATTAGTCTTTCTATGTCTTGAAATTAATTTAATTCGATTTGGGTCATCATGGATCGGATGACAAAGTCGGCTCACTTTTTGTAGTGAGGACTAACTTCTCTATTAAAGATTATGCAAGGTTGTTTCTCCATATGATTGTGAAGTTGTATAGGGTACCTATTTCTATCATTTTAGATCACAGTACACAGTTTTCATCTCACTTTAGGTGGTCATTTAAGAAAGGTTTGGGGACTAAGGTTAGTATGAGTACGGCTTTCCACCAGTAGTTGGATGGACAAACAGAAAGGACCATTCATACATTGGAATATATACTTAGAGCTTGCATGGTTAATTATGATGGTAGTTGGGTTAAGCATTTGTCTCTTATAGAGTTTTCTTAGTAAGGCAGATATGTTTGCCCCGAACTTAGTTTACCAGGCCATGGAGAAGGTAAAGGTGATTTGGGATAGATTTAAGACTAACCAAAGTCGCCAGAATCCTATACAGATATGAGGTGAAGAGAGTTAGAGTTTGATATTGGGGATAAGATGTTCTTGAAGGTGTCTCCTATGAAGGGAGTGATGCGGTTTGGGTATAAAGGAAAGCTCAGTCCCTGGCATATTGGTTCGTACTTAGTTTTGAGGAGGGTTGGGAATATTGCTTATGAGTTGGAGTTTCCTTATAACTTGAGCTCCATTTACTCGATATTCCATGTCTCTATGTTCAGGAAGTGTATGGGTGATCTGTCTCAAATTATGCCTTTCAAGGATACCGATATTTCAGATTTTTGTCTTATGAGGAGGTCCCAATTGAGATCTTGGATTGATAAGTTCGTTGGTTGGGGACCAAGGATGTGTCCTTGGTAAAGGATCTATGGAGGAACCACAAGGTGGAAGAGGTTACATGGGAGCTGAAGTGGATATAAAGTCCAAATATCCATTCCTATTTTCTGCTCCAGAAATGCATACAGAAGGTATGTGTTTTACATAATGTCTTTATTTTCGAACTTTGGTAAAGGAAAGATTGACTTCCTTGCATCTTTGTTTTCTAAATTAGTTAAAGGTCAGAGTCAAGATGTTGGGGTATAAATCGTGCTTGTACAACCTTATTCCATTATTCAAAGATGAACGATCCAAGTTGGGGAGAATTAAAATACCCTGGGTTTTGGCCCTTGGAAATTTCCTGAATTTTTATCTTTCTATTAATCAATGACTCACCATATAGTTGTATAGTGAGGGTACGGCTCAGGTGACCCAACTCATAGGATATCTAGTATTTGGTGGTCAAGTTTCTGTTATGGTTACAGTTTGAAGGTACGGGTCGTATGGTTGGTGATGGGTCATTGGGTTGAACCTTTACTTAATCTAAAACTTAGTGACTTGAATTGTCTTGGAGTATGAGTGGCTCACTATGAGCCATGAGGATATGATACGAGTGGTATAATAGTCGTACGTTGTCAGTGTCTAGGCCTTTTAATTCTATCTTGGATACAACTTATGGGTACTAGTCATATGGTAAGGGTATGAATGGGGAAAGGGGAGTCATATGGTGGATAGGGTATAGATGTCCAACCTTATGTTCTATGCATGACTGGATGGTGCCACTCATATGATGTGGGTACGAGTGGTGGGGTCCAACCGTACCCACATGTAGGAATTTTTACAGTTTAAGTTGGGGGTATTCTGGATATTTCCCCTCTTAACTTCTTTTGACCCCATGACTTAAAACACTCTTGGGACTTTATTAACCTACTATTTCCACATCAAACAATATCAAATTACTCTCAAATCTCTCTCAAGCTCTTGGTTCTAAGGTTTCCTCAAGGTGGTCAATTAAGGCTTTCAAGGGTGGTTTCTCTCCGTCTTCCTTGTTATCTAAGGCATGTTGCTCCTCCCTCATTGTTATTTAATATTAAAGCATGTTTTAATGAATGGTTTTCATGGTAATATTGTGGTATTTATTTGGTTTTGGAAATATGTGTTGGGAGCTTTAGTTGGCTAATGGTTTCCCATGTTTTTGTCTCATTGTTTTCATGTTATAATTGTGGTTTGAACATGTGGTTGCATAGGAATTGTAAATTGGTATTTGGTTTTGGTTTTGTAAACCTATTCCCTCGACATATTTGTTAAAATGCCTAAGTAAATGGTTTTGTCACATAGTTTGACTTTTATTAAAAACCTTGCATTGTATAATATGGTAATGAAACCCAAATTTGTTTGAATGACTATAAATGGATTGGAAAGGCCTTGGTGGCCATCGCTTTGGTTTTGTAAACCTCGTGGGGTACATAGGGATCCTCCAAGTGATTTTTATAATGGAGTCTACAGGGTACATGAGAATCCCTTAATTTTTGGGTAATGACATTGCTTGCAAGTTGTGTTCAGTATAACGATACCACTTCATGATGAATTGGTAACTAACTCTTGGAATTGGTGGTTTGGTTATGTGCTAATGGTTTTAATTGGGCAATAATGGCCGTTTATGCTAGTTAACTATGAAGGTGTGAGTCTGATGGACAGATATTGAAAACTCGTATTTGCCAACATGAGGGTTGGTCATGGTGACCATATACTTGTGAGGTACATGAAAATCCCTTACATTAAACTTCTATATATTTATGATGTAGGGCGAAGAGTACAAGGGAATTCCAAGCCCATATGATGTCTCTAATTCGTTCAGCTACATGCACTAGGGCCCGTTCAGGGGGTAACACTGGACCCATATAGCCCATGTGTGGTTTTAGTACATTCAAGATACACAACCTAGGTTAAGATTTTAAATGCATGCTAAAACTGGTTCCCTTTTCTGGCATGGAATATGTATATGTATGAATGTGATTACACTTGGTTATTTACTTGGTTTTAAATATTGGCATTATTTTATCCTTATTCTTGATTACATGCTAGCATTCACTTGCTAACTTATATTCAGGCTTTGTATCCCCATGAGATATAAGATCTAGCCATAGTATTTCTTCTGCTCAGTAATTGGATTCGAGGACAGCATTTATGCCAATCTAAAGTGGTGAGCTTCCGTACTCCGAAAGACTCTATTTCATGCTATGGATATGTTTTCATACTCTTGTTTATTTCTTGGACTTTGGTTTTGGCTATGGCTGGGGGCATGTCCCGACCAGATGTTCTTTGTTTTCGGTTAGAGGCTTTGTGTCACTACTATAGGAATAGGCAGTATCGGTATTGGTGTAATCCTTGGCATTGGTATTAGTATTAGGGCTGACACTGGTTGGATATTTGGTTAGATTGTCGGTTGGTTATGATTATGGATTCGATTACTGTCTTTGATTATTTATTATTCTATCTTGATATATGTTCAAAATTTATCTGACATAGGTTGAGGTGAGGATATGGTTGGGTATTGGGGGTGGTCTCCGATCCCGGTTGGACTTGAGGTACCAGACACAACTAGACCCTAGTTCTAGTCATGTCGGAATGCAAGACCAAGTAAAACAAGTATTGAAGTAATTTGTAAAGCTGATTGAATGGATACTAAAATTTGACTACTTAGTCAAGCGAACCTAAACTGAGATAGTCTAAATACTGAAGGAAACTGTACGAGCTATCATGTAACCGATATGCCCCAATCTTAGCAAATCAGGTCCCAACCTGTACCCCAGTTGGAAGAACGTCAGTACCTTGCCATGGGTACTAACACATGGTTGTGTTAATCCACTAATAATAAGTCCCAAAGGAATAGGGTTTCAAGCCTAAACTGATGGGTGACCCCTCATGACCTACACTAGCTCCGTAGTTCTGAAACATAGGAACTAATACTAGCAACTCTAACTAAACTGATGGGAAACCACCATCCCTACATTTACTCGGTGCTAAATCCTGCACCCAACTGAAGTGACACTGGTATTATTATTGGCTTAACATGATGTGATACTTTTCTTGTAAATTCTCAGCATGAACATCATGTTCTGAATGTAGTATTAAAATCATGGTCTGACTGACTTGTAACATAAAAATAAAGACATGTAGAAAAAGATAGGTATCAGGTGTTCATAACCCGCCAAACTAAATGTTTACAAAATTCGATAACAAAACGTAAAAAAATGACCTAAAGTCATGATTCAAAGACCCAAAACATAAGACATTTCAATAAATGAGAGAGATACATGAATCTAAACATGGGGATGCGAAAAACATAAGAGGATAACAATTCCAGATAGTTTAGTTCATAACTTGAGGATTTAACGTGAACTCTATGGGATATGACATGGAAATTGAAATTTAAATCATGAAATAGCTTCAATCACATAGGAAAACATGTTGACATGGATTGAATTCAATTTACTAATAAATACATGGATTAAATTTATAAGTTACATGGATAATTTCATACAATAGAATAAAATTAATACTTTTAAACCAAAAAAGAGTTTTTGGACTCAATGAATGGAAAGAACTCATTGATGAATACCCACCATACCTCAATTAATTTAATCCTTGAAGAAAATTATCATAACACATATATTCACATGGGAATCATGGGATTAGAGTTTATAAAAATAGGAACAACAGTTCTAATTCTAGCCCAAAAATACGGGGTGTTACATTATCTCCCCTTGGAACCATTCATCCTCAAATGATGGGTAGGAACTTATGAAAATTTATAAATATGAAATAATTTAGATATGACATGTCTGCTAATGAAGGATATAACTGAGCTAAAACATCAAAACTTCCATCATAAAACTGATTTCTGAGCTAACTTGAATCTATCGACTATAAGGAGCTGATTCATGATGAGAATTTAGAACCCACTCGAAACTTTCATGAAATGATAATATATATAAAACTATAAAGTGATAATTGATGCAACAAAATCCCAAGAGTTACTAAGGATTGAATAAAGTACGTAACTTCTCATTAGGAATTGTCCCTCAGTAAAAAACACATATAGTAATCAAAAGAAAAGGACTTTATGGCATCGCTAAGTACATTATATAAGAACGGATCATGAGATAACGAGACTAAGGTCATACAAGGGGTATTACAATGTCTGAGCTGGAATACTAAGAAAAATGTGGTCATTAACTGAACAATTATGAACTAAATCAAGACTAAATATCTGAATCAGAGACATGATGCATGGACTGATCTAAATTCACAAATTATATGGACGTGAATGAATTACCTCATGGAGTTGCCAAATTCATTAAAATGCAGATAGTAAGATGAGATGGAAAGATGGAAACCTATAGGAGCTTATTTATCTGATTGCTAAACTAAATTATTGGCTCTATAGACTACCTCATTCTGAAAGTTATATACTTAACTGGAGTATTTATTCAACATTCTTTCTAAGAAGTTCTAATAACATTAGGGAGAAAAGAATTCTCGGACATGATCTAAATAAGATATCTGAATAAGGAATCTCAATAAGGCTATAACTCTGCAATATGGAACATATGCCTATAAAATATATGCTAGGATAGAATTACTAGGCCTTAGACAATGCAACTTTTAACTTTCAAGATTTGCCATACTTATCAAATACTCCCTCAACTATACTTTCCCCTTAAATATCATACTCATTTGATTCAACTTATAATGCTTACATGGGTACATCTAACTACTTTAGCCAAAGTTTGGGTTGAACTATATACTCTCCCCATGTCAAGCCTAACTCAAAATTACAAAGTGCAACACACAATACCATAAACTAGTCTATGCCATGAATTTGATATTGTAGTTCCCAGAATATGGTACCCGAAATACTACACGGTACTCATGACCCCGAAGGACCACAAGCTAACCCATGACTGATATTTGTACCTAAACACTGTATAATATTCTGTATAAATACAGAAACATGTATGGAAAGGCCATAAAAGGTTCAAGATGCATAAACATCTGATAAACAATGTCTAAAAGTGGTATAACAATACCAAAACAAATCTGAAATAACTGTCTGACATGCTATAGTCTGAAAGCCTCTGAACTGTCTGAATAAGGAGTTGATGGGGCATGTACCTAACTAACTCTAACTACTGAAATAATCTAAAAATAGTAATAATAATGCAATCATCATGTCCTCGAAGGATGAGGACTCACAGCTAACTTTGACTGCTGAAATGGGATACTACTGATGCTTTGGAGCTCGTACTTCTAAACCTATGGTATAAGAAACTCTAGCACAAATGTGTCAGTACTTTGAATCTACTGGTATGCAAGTGAGGTAGGCTGAATGCAAATGGTTCATATGCATGAACAATACTAACTGACTGAGTAACATGAACGTGAGAATACATGCATGACTACGCAACTATAACCGAGATCATGATAGGACTAAATACTGAGTTCTGACTACAGAGTCTACGACATTAACATTTGAGTCACTGATGAATGAGAAACTGATATTGTATTACTGAATACTGAGGGACTGATACTATATTACTAACATATAGATAACTGTGTCTGATAGTTCTGATTATGAAGAACTGGTTTGTTGACTGTATCTGACAGTCCTGAAGCTGAAGACTAATTATATATGTTCTGATAACTAATAACATAAGTAACTGTGTCTGACAGTCCTGAATTGACTCTGATAGAACTGGCTGAGTTTCGTATTGTATTTGAGTAACTAAATCTGAGATCAATCCTAACTAGTGGGGGACCTCAAAGTATAATAATAATAAAGAAGATTTGACTTAGTCTGAGATCAGTCCTACCTAGCGGGTGATCTCTGAATATGATTATGCTGCTACTGATTGACCATAGTTGAGATTAGTCATATCTAGTGGATGATTCCATAGTATATTTAAAACGATAAGGATTGACTGTATCTGACAGTCCTAGATCTATACAACTGAGCTGAATTGACTGTATCTGATAATACTTATTTTGTAACTGAAACTGTGGGATGTATTCATCTAACCGACATGCCCCATGCTAAGCTAATTGGGGTCCAACCTGTAACCCTAGATGGAAGGGGGTCAGTACCACACCACTTGTAAAGATAACTATTGTGGAGTCAATCCTAATCTAGTGGGTGACCCTTGGGGTCAGTACTATACATTTAAATGCACTAATGGATAATCCCTGAGTATGTCAGTCCTATCTAACGGGTGACATCTCATACCTACGCTGGCTACATAGTTTTAGAACTTAGGGATTGCTTCTAGGGATCTCAGTCCTATCTAGCGGGTGAGTCCTCATCCCTAGGTTCACTCGGTGCTGAATCCTACTCCCATCTAAAGACACTAAACTGATTAATTGAGCTGAACTGATTAACTTAATTGAACTAATTAGCCGAACTGAACTAATAAGTTAAACTGAACTGATACTAGTGGTATTGTTTAGCTGAGCTTAATTGAATTTACTGAGTTTCATTGACTGATGAAATATATTGAGTTCTGAGGACTAACTGAGAATACTGAAGTTACTGAGATTGATCGGGAAAATTGAGGTTACTAAGATTACTGAGTACTGAGATTACTGATATTACTAAACTACTGAGACTATTGTGATTTCTGAGATTTCCTGAATCATATGACTGACTGAGTTCTATGGATCGTATCTTTGACTGAGGAGATCATGAAAACCTGATATGGCTATAGGCATACAACTAAATGTTTTGGTATAAGTACCCCCAACACTCGATGAGAAGAAACTGACATAGCATGGCTTACTTAAAAACATGACCAACAACACAATTAATAATTTATATAATGAAGCACTTCACCAAACATGTGATATGCATAAGCTTGTACATACATGGGGATTTCATGCTATCATACTAGTTGGGAATTATTCCTTCATCTAGGCATTTAATCATGCACATGGTAGGCATAGAATGTGTAAACAACATTATACAATAATCAAACATCATGATTCATCACTAATTTCATCATCCAAGGGTTTTAATCCTTAGTTTACATGAATATACATCATTACTAATAGATTACATATGCAATTTATCACCAAACATGTATTAGAATACAATTAGTCATTATCAACATGATCAAGAGCAATCCAATCATGAAATTCATAAAGAAAATCCATAACTTGAATTTAGAAAAGAGATTATTGGACTTCATGGACGAAAGGAGTCCATTAATGAACACTACGCATACCTTAGCTTGTGATTCTACATAGATTGACGGAGAGATTCTTGAAATTTGACGGTGAATTCCCTTGGAATTAAACCTTCTATGAAAACCTAGGGCTTGTTCTTGAGAGTATTTAAGAGTAATTGAGTATAAGCTACTGAATTATGGCCAAATCTCGTGTTATAAGGCTTATATAGGGTGGGAAATTGACCTTTTTAACCCTAGGACATGTCTTTAATTTTTGAGAAAATTTCCCAATTTTCATTCTCGGCGCGATGCGACGCTATCGCGCCAAGTCTTTGGAAAGTGACATATGAGAAATTGCATAGTGGCGCGATACAGAGCTATCGCGTTGTCACCTTGTCTACTACCTGGAAGTTTGGCACGACGTTCCATTATCGTGGAGCAACACTGGAAATTGACAATTGCCATTTGAGTTATCTCCGCGACGCACTGAAGGCTCAGGTGATACACTATCTCACTAAAAAGGCTCTAACTCTTCGCCCGGGTGTCGGATTTGGGCAAATTTTGTATTGATGGAAAGCTTATTGAATTTCCCACATGACAAAAAGTGAAAATATTGAAAATACCACATCTATAAAATTGGATTCATATTTCAAAGAAAGCTTTTAACATTCTTGGGAAAAATTTTTCAAACTAGGAGAAGTATGGGGTATTACAATATCTCCCCCTTGAGAACATTCATCCTCAAATAAGACTGAGAGTGAGGGGAAGAACATAAACTAACGAACATACTGAACATGAATAACTAAAACATGATCTCATGACTAACATGACTAAAGATCTGAATATAACATACTGAACATGCATATCTGATGCATGACTGATAAGCCGAATTCATGTATATCTAATGCATGACTGATAATTGACTCGTTAATACATGACTGAATATTCTGATGAACTTAGTTTCTCGTAGTGAGAATGCATGTCTAATGTATAATTACATGCCTGAACTGTTATATATAAATACATGGCTGAATATGCAAGTGTACTTAGTACCAAGTTAGTAATGAGGATCTGAGCATGAACTGAATACCAAGTTTGTAATGGTAATTTGAATAGGGAACTGAGTAATTTTAGAAAACTGTTATGTAAGATGAAAAGTACTGATGACCCCATGATTATGCTAGGAGTATGCATGAATAGAAATATGAGAACATGACTGTGGCTAAAACATGACACATAAACTGAGTTTCGTGAACTAAACTAATCCTCTGAATACTTTGACCATAACTAAGGTTGGGACTTTGAGGGCTAACTTATGATTACACTCTATTCTAAACTGGATTCCTTATGTGAAGAGAAATTTAATTTAAGACATGAGAGCATTGGGGAATAATGGGGTATCTCTCCCTTGGGACACTATATCCCTCTAAGAATGCTCACCTTACTGAGATACTGGGGTGATGCACATGGCATCCACGGACTGATTCTTGACTGAATAACTTATGTTGTAAATCTTAAGCTAAAATGAAAGAAAGAGGTCTAACAATGCATATCATATGTATGAAGGACCTATAAAGTACCCGAATCTATGCTAAGGGAATCTCCTTGATCATGGCAAGTCTGAAGAACGTAAAACCTGTTCTGACACTGACCAATAGTGGTACTGGAAGCGACACACTACTGGCATAAATCTTTTCCCTTCTGAGCCCTCACTCTACATTCTCGCAGCCTGTGGCCTAGCTTACCACATCCATAACATACCTCACTTCTTGCTCTACATATACCTAGGTGATTCTTACCACACTCCTTACAAAGCAGATAGGTAAGACTCTTGGTGTCACTACCCTGGGCCTTGGATCTTGGCGACCCAACACGACAGTCATTCTCAAACTTGGGTACTGGTGCACTAGCTGAAGATGGAGCTGGGACTGAAAGCTTATGACTATACGGAGAACAACTACCACCCTCTGACTTAGGCTGAGCAAAGCTGAAACTACCTATCCTTGCCCTCTTATTCTGCTTTTCCTTCTTCTTAATCTTTTGGTCCTCTATATGTTGAGCATGGATCATAAGTCTGGCTAAAGTCATGTTACTATTCAGCATGGTGGATCTGCACTCATTAACCACACTATCTCTCACCCCTAACACAAATTTACTCATCTTGGTTCTACTTTCTGCAACCACATGAGGAGCATATATGGATAATTAAGTAAACTTAAGAGAATACTCTTTCACCATCATAGTGCCCTACATGAGGTTGATGAACTCTAGCACCTTAGCTTCTCTAAGATTTAGGGGGGAGAACCTCTCTAACAATGCAGTGACAAATTCATCCCATTTTATAGGCCCTGCATCATCTACCCTTTCTGACTTCCACTACTTGAATCAAGTATGACCCACATCCTATAACTGATATGCAGCTAGCTCATCATTCTCAACAGCAGTCACCGCCATGATGTCAGTCACCTTCTGAACCTAGTCTAAGAATTCCTGAGGGTCCTCGTTTGTCTTAAACCCGAGAAAGGATGGAGGATTCATTTGGGTGAAGTTCAAAATTCTGGCTATAGCTGAATTGGCCACTGGGTTGGCTAGAACAATAGATGTTCGCTCAGTCTGAGCAGCAACTGACTGAGCAAGAGTGGTGAATACATTCCTAAATTCCACATGAGAAACATGATCGCCCAAAGGTTCTTCAGGCTGAGGGACTAACTGATTCCTGTTTTTTCTTTTAGGAGGCATGTTCTATAGAAGAAAGGGAGAAATGGATTAGGCTGAGAGATTGACTTAAGACTATGCTCACTAGCACGACATAAATACTGAAAAAGGGGAAACTATTCCTAAAACACCTCATAGCCTCCTTCACATAAGTGTGGTGCACAATATATGCATGTACAAGACTCTACTCGGTGCGGCTTTTCAGACTTCCTAGGATACTATTGAACGTTAGGCTCTAATACCAAGTTTGTAACACCCCAAATCTGGTACCTGAAATACTACACGGTGCCCATGACCCCGAAGGACAACAAGCTAACCCATAACAGATATTTGTACCTAAACACTGTATAATATTCTATATAAATACAGAAATATGTACCGAAAGGCCATAAAGGTTCAAACTATATAAATATCTGATAAACAATGTCTGAAAGCGATATAACAATACCAAAACAAATCTGAAATAACTGTCTGACATGCTATAGTCTGAAAGCCTCTAAGCTATCTGAATAAGAAGGTGATGGGACATGTCCCTATCTAAATCCGAATACTGAAATAATCTAAAAATAGTAATAACAATGTAATCATTATGTTCTCGAAGGATGAGGACTCACAACTAACTCTGACTGCTGAACTGGGATGCTACTAATGCTCTAGAGCTCGTACTTCTAAACCTATAGTATAAGACACTATAGCGCAAATGCGTCAGTACTTTGAATGTACTGGTTGGTAAGTGAGGTAGGTTGAATGAAAATAGTTCATATGCATGAACAATACTAATTGAATGACTAACATGAATGTGAGAATACATGCATGACTACATAACTATAACTGAGATCCTGATAGGACTTAATATTAAGTTCTGACTACAGAGTCTACTGATATTGACATTTGAGTCACTGATGAGTGAGAAACTGATACTGTATTATTGAAAACTGAGGGACTGATACTATGTTACTGATATATGGATAACTATGTCTGACAATTTTGATAATGAAGAACTAGTCTGGTAGACTGTATCTGACAGTCCTAAAGCTGAAGACTGATTACTTATGTTCTGATAACTGATAACATGAGTGACTGTGTTTGATTGTCCTGAATCAAATCTGATGGAACTAGCTGAGTTTTGTACTGTATTTGAGTAACTGAATCTAAGATCGGTCCTATATAGTGGGGGATCTCTGAGTATACTGATAATAAAGAAGATTTGACTTAGTCTGAGATCAGTCCTACCTAGCAGGTGATCTATAAATCTAATTATGTTGCTACTGATTGACCATAGTTGAGATCAGTCCTATCTAACAGTATCTAACAGTCCTAGATCTATACTACTAAGCTGAATTGACTGTATCTGATAGTCCTTATTTTGTAACTAAAACTGTAGGATGTATTCATCTAACCGACATGCTCCATATTAAGCTAATTGGGGTTCAACCTGTAACCACAGCTGGAAGGGTGTCAGTACCTCGCCACTGATAAAGACAACTACTATGGAGTCAGTCCTAATCTAGTGGGTGACCTTTGGGATCAGTCCTATACTTTTAAATGCACTAACGGGTGATCCCTGAGTGTGTCAGTCCTATCTAATGGGTGATATCTCATACCTATGCTGGCTACGTAGTTCTGGAACTTAGGGATTGCTTCTAGGGATCTCAGTCATATCTAGTGGGTGAGTCCCCATCCCTAGGCTTGCTAGGTGCTGAATCCTACTCACATCTGAAAGACACTAAACTGATTAATTGAGCTGAACTGATTAACTGAACTGAACTAATTAGTTGAACTGAACTGATAATCTGAACTAAACTGATACTAGTGGTATTGTTTAGTAGAGATAAACAAAATTTACTGAGTTCCATTGACTGACAGAATGTACTGAGTTTTGAGGACTGACAGAGAATACTGAAGATACTAAGATTGACTGGGAAAACTAAGGTTACTGAGATTATTGAGTACAGAGATCACTGAGATTACTGAACTACTGAGATTACTGAGATTTCCTGAGTCACATGACTGACTGAGTTCTATGGATCATAGCTTGACTGAGGAGATCGTGAAAACATGACATGGCTCTAGGCACACAGCTAAATGTTCGAGTACGAGTACCTCCAGGACTCGATGAGAAGAAACTGACATAGCATGGCTTACTTAAACACATGACCAATAACACAATTCATAATTTATATATAGAAGCACTTCACCAAACATGTGCTATGTATAAGCTTGTACATACATGGGGATTTCATGATATCATACTAGTCGGGCATTGTTCTTTCATATAGGCATTTAATCATACGCATGGTAGGCATAGAATGTGTAAACAACATTATACAACAATAAAACATCATGATTCATCTCTAATTTCATCATCCAAGGGTTTTAATCCTAGGTTTACATGAATCTACATCATTACTAATTGATTACATATGCAATTTATCACCTAACATGGATTAGAATGCAATTAGTCATAATCAACATGAACTAGAGCAATCAAATAATGAAATTCATAAAGAAAATCCATAACTTGACTTTAGAAAAAAGATTATTGGACTTCATGGATGAAAGGAGTACATGAATGAACACTATGCATACCTTAGCTTGTGATTCTACGAAGATTGACGAAGAGATTCTTGAAATTTGATGGTGAATTCCCTTGGAATTGAACCTTCTATGAAAACCCTAGGTCTTGTTCTTGAGAGTTTTTGAGATTAATTTAGTATAAGCTGCTGAATTATGGCCAAATCTCATGTTATAAGGCTTATATAGGGTGGGAAATTAACCCTTTTAACCCTAGGACACGTCCTTAATTTCTGAGAAAATTTCTCGATTTTCATCCTTGGGATGATGTGCTGCTATCGCGCCAAGTCACTGGAAAGTGACAAATGGGAAATTGTATGGTGGAGCGACGCGGAGCTATCGCGTTGCCACCTTGTCTACGACCTGGAAGATGGCACGACATGCCACTATCGCAGAGCAATACTCGAAATTGATAATTTCCATTTGAGCTATCTTCGCGATGCGCTGAAGGCTCAGGTGATACACTGTCTCAGTAAAAAGGCTCTAACTCTTCGTTCGGGTGTCGGATTTGGGTGAATTCAGTATTGATGGAAAGATTATTGAATTTCCCACATGACATAATGTAAAAATCTTGAAAATACCACATCTATAAAAGTGGATTCATCTTTCAAAGAAAGCTTCTAACATTCTTGGGAAAAATTTTCAAGCAAGGAAAAGTACAGGGTATTACAAATACCCCATGCATATTTCACAGCTCTCATCTCAAGAATAATTCTTTTGACCACTTCAACAACTAAATTCAACCTTTTACTAGGAATTCACTAGTGCATATTACACCCATCCAATTATATACCAACATAATGTTCAAGCCTATCATTATAACTATATACGAACTTCTAGGCAAACAACCTACCAAAGCATCTTCTCCATATTCTCTAATACCTCTATTAATAACAACTTTCATGCACTATCCCCAAGAAACCACACACGAAATTTTAGCTAACCATGACATATATCAAAAGTTGTACCTCAATATTCTTTCAAACTTATAGTCTTACATACAACAAGCATACAACAACCTTTTCCTAATATGGAACATTACTCTCTCCTATCTAAACAATTGTTCATCACCACTATCTTAACATAAGGAGAGGTCACTGATAGGTTAGAACATGAGGACGTGAAGCATGAAAAAATACTTTACCTAACTTTGAAACTTAACTGAGGCCTGAGGGATAGAATATCAAAAGCATAAATTCATTAAAAAGATCAAAATTGGGACATACATAAAATGATTTGAATTTCGTTGGTCATTAAAAGTGCACCATGAGTTATAGGAACTGAGCATACTATAAAGCATGAGTACATAAGTCATGAGCTGCATGACCTAAGTTTTGATTTCATAAATTCATAAAATATGATTTGTACTACTGAGTGTATTGGAAATCCTCATACTAGGAACTGGAAGTGTATATGATTCTATGGAAAGTACATGATTATAAGATATGATCATGGAGCTGACATGTAAGGCATGAGTAAATGTCATGATGATTGAAGTACAAAACTTTGCACTAAGATAAAAATGGGTTGAGCATCTTCCTCCCTTACTAATGTTCTACAATACATTGGCATCACTACTAGAATTTGGGAGCCTAACTTGGCTACTTGTTTTATCATCTCTCCCTTAGATTTAAGCAATTATTAAGTTTGTGGACCCCTTTTATTGATTCTAAACTGAATTGAAACCACTTTACACTAGAGTTCGAGATATAATAATACATATAAATAATAAATTCACCCTGAAAGACTATACTTGAAAGTGTAAAACCCGTTGTTAGTACTTCCTTCTGAGATACAACTCTTAACATTCTATATCCCCAATAGTCATCATATAATAACTTAAACACTAACTAAATTAGAATCTTCACGAATATGACCATATCATGAGTTTACACCGTTTAGAATTTTAACTTTTCTTTCTATTAGATCAATCATCCAAGATTCAAACTTAGATTCTAAAACTTAATATGGATATTCCCAAAATTTTAATGAACCATACAAACTTCCTTCATAGCCTACTAATATCATACCTCTAAATTTATATTTTTCCCTAAACCATGAAAATTACTATTATATCAAATATCCAACATCAACTAACTATAGCCCATAACTTAGTTGGTGAGAATATCATATACTACACTACTAGCCTCATTCATACTTAGCAACTCAAAGGTACAATCTAAGCACACACATTAAAACTTAGAAATAATATAATCTCATATCACTTCGGGTACACCTCTAGATCACACCAACACCTTCGTACTTAACTTCGAATTAATAAACTTAAATTCTTGCATATATTTTTTCAAGCCTAATATTCACCTTTCATACAAGTTTCCCCATGGATACATAATCTAATAAATACAGATAAACATTATTCCCACTTTACTACTTCTAAACTTCAGGATTCATGCTTTTAATTCAAGATCATATGCTGTTATATGATTCTAAGAAGGGATCTAAGAGAACATATGACTTTGGCTTAGTGCATGATTTTTCATGATCATGAATAAAATATTTTATTCTTTGGAACATAAAGGAACTGGTGGGATACTTCTTGAGCCAGCATGCAATGTCATAACAGTCTGTGGGGACTGTTTGAGAAAACTCTATCAATAGTAATTTAAGCTTGACTATTTCTGTTATCTCAAAACTAAGGTAGAGTGTACATGAATAGAGAAAGATGAGATTATATATAAGTTTCTTAGGGAACATCTTTACAGCGCGATCCGAGATATGAAAGAAGGGAAATATTTCTTAAATGCCCTGTAGCCTCTCAAAGAAAAGTACAGATATCTCTGTAGCATTCTGTTAGACTCTACTAGACACGACTTCATAGACACCTTAGGACACTTGAACATTGTACTTTGATACCAAGTTTTTCACAACCTGAGGCTACCCTCTAGTCATAACATGGTGCTTAGAACCACAAGTGATCCCAAGCTAACATATATACCGATATACTACTTGAGCAACTAATTTAAATTGTATATAAAGGATACATTTTCTAGGTGAAAAGATAATCATGAGGAAATCTGAATAAGTATAATACTGATAAAGTTTACAACATGATAAAACTAAAGAAAGAACTTGAATTACATATCATGACTCTGACTGACTATCTATGAATTCTCTACTGTACTGACTATAGATAGTTGGGACATGCCTTCAACTACCACTAATCAATACATATGGATGATCAAAATACAACCCATGAACTGCAATGGACTGGAGTCATCGAAATAAGAGGCTTATCACCTGCTGGCTAAAAGCTGATAACTTTTTGACCCTATTTTGTGGACTATATCTGGTACCTACATAATGAAAGAATATAGCCAAAAACATAAATATATGGTCAGTACTTTGGAATGTACTAAGTATATTGGGATATGCATTAAATCATAGAAATATTTAAATCATGTTTTAAAACCGAGGACATAAGTTATTTGCTGAAACATACATTTAAAACATATCTATACATGAAAACTAGAAGTCATAGTGAGATTTATAATCATTAGTCGAAAATACTGTAAGTTAGAAGTGATAGAAACATGAATATTGTATGTAAATCTTATGTAAATCTGAACATGATGTAAAACTGAACAGAGGATCATGTATGGATTTTGAGCATGAGAACATGAACTTTTAAAACTTAGAATGCAAGTCCAACTAAAACATGTACTGAAATAATCTGTAAAACTGACTGAACGGATACTGAAATCTGACTAATTGGTCAAGCAAACCTGAACTGAGATAGACTAAGCACTTAATAAAATTGTGGGAGTTATTATGTATCAAATATCCCCCAATCTTAGCAAATCAGGGTCCAACCTGTACCCCAGTTGAAAGGGCATCAGTACCTTGCCACGGGTACTAAAACATGGTTATGTTGATCCACTATCATAAGTCTCAAAGGACTAGGGTTTCATGCCTAAACTAATGGGTGACCCTTCGTGACTTACGCTGGCTACTTAGTTTTCGAACTTAGGGACTGATACTAGCGACTCTGCCTAAAATAATGGGGAAGCCATCATCCCTACATTTACTCAGTGTTAAATCCTACTCACAACTAAAGTGACACTGGTATTATTATTGGCTTACCAAGATGTGGTACTTTACTTATAAGTGCTCAGCATGAACATCATGTTCTGAATGTAGTATTAAAATCATGGTATCACTAACTTGTAACTTAAAAATTAAGACATATAGAAATAGATAGGTATCGAGTGTTCATAATCCGCCAGCACTAAATGATTACAGAATACGATAACAACACTTAAAACAATGACATAAAGTCATGATTCAAAGACCCAAAACATAAGACATTTCAATAAATGAAATAGATATATGAATTTAGATATGGAATGTGTAAAACTTAAGAGGATAAAAATTCCACATGGTTTAGTTCATAACTTGATGATTTAACATGAACTCAATGGGATATGATATGGAAATTAAAATTTAAAACACGAAATAGCTTAAATCACAAGGGAATACATGTTGGAATGACTTGAATTCAACTTATTGATAAATACATGGATTAAATTTACAAGTTACATGGATAATTTCGTAAAATATAATAAAATTCATACTTTAAAACCAAAAGAGGGTTTTTGGGCTCAGTGGGTTGAAGGAACCAATTGATGAATATCCTACATACCTTAATTACTTTAATCCTTGAAGAAAAACTTGAAATTGAAGCTTGAATACTTGAAATCTTAGGGAAGAAACATGAATTATTTTTGTTCTTGAGAATCGGGGAGGGTTTCTATGTATTAACTAAAGAAGAGTGGGAAAAATACCCTTTTAGGGCTTTAATCCGTCACTTGGGTGTTTGGGGGAAAGCACAAATGACCAAAATGCCCCCTGGGGTTTTACTTATGGGTGCAGCAAATATATCCTCCATGTCGCGGAGGCTAATACGGAGCCTAAGGTCTGCATGGTAGATCTATCGCGGACCCTCACTAGTTTCTCAGGAAAATGTTCATAACTTCTTACTCGGGTGTCGTATTAAGGCGAAATTGGATGTGTTGGAAAGAGGACTCAATTAGTTCCTGAGGGCTGAATGTTTGAGACATATAATAACATATATAAAAAAATAATTAGTATAAACACTTTTCATTTTAATAAATAAAAATGATGGCCTATAGGGTGTGTTTGGTATGAAGGAAAATGTTTTCCTATGAAAACAAGTTGGTTTCCAACTTATTTTCTCATCTTTGGTTGGTTGTGAAAAATATTTTTTAATGTTTGATTGATGAATGAAAAATATTTTTCTTAGAATATCATTTAGTATTTGGCCAGAGAGTATAAAATATTTTTAGGAAAATAGTTTATGACTCTAGAACCAATCTGAGATCCAACCCCAGCGCGACACTCAAATCAGGATGAAACTCTGACACTGACTCTCAATCTGATACCTAACCCGAATCTCGATCTGAGATCTAACACTGACACTCGAATCAGAACCCGAACCTATGTCATAACTAGAGACTAAATCCTAGTTGCAAAACGGCGCTTAGATCTACAAGCTACCCCAAGCTAACCCATAGTCAACCAACCTCAACTAGCAACCTCGACACCGAACCCAGGTTCCAACCTCGACTACCAACCCTGACACCCAAACTGGAATTCAACCCCAACACTCAAATTATGACTAGACCCTAATTCCAGACCCAAAATCTAATCCGAACACTCAAATTGGGACCCGACCCAAAACCCAACCCCTGACCCTAAATTGTTATAGACAACCCATAACCCTAGACAGACATCTAACCCAAGACCTGACCTTAAATATCACACCCGATATGGGATCGACCCTAACCTCGACTCCCCACTCAGTACCTGACCCGAATACCTGACCTCAATACCGTACCTAGACAGTCAACCCAAATACCTAACCCCAACTATCAACGTGAACCCAATACAAACTCCTGAATTTTGACTACAAATATAACCTCGATTCCTAAACATAGGATCGACCCCGACACTAGACTTTTCTACCAAGACTCGAACCAGATACCAGACCCAAGACCCAAACCCAACTCTCAATTAATACCTGACAACGATTCTTGACCTGATACCTAATCGTAACTATCAGCCTTACAATTGACCTGGACTTTTAATTCTGAACTTGAACCCAACTCCCATCTTCAAACCCCATATCTAACCCTAACTATTGAATCAGTAGTTGATCCATGGTTAGGATAGAGAGATGGGTCCCAATTAGGGGTCGAAGTTAGATTCAAAAGTTGGGAGTTAGGTTGATATCATACCCTGATCCCATCTCGATACTATATTTTAAGTTGGTGTTGGGTCGAGTCTAGGGTCCCGATTAAGGTTAAGCATCAAACCCAAGTCCAGTTTAGAAGTCAGGTCTCGAGTTGAGGTCAGCTCACGGGTCTTATATTTTTTATTAGGGTTGAGAGTCTTGTCTCAGGTCAGGAGCTAGGTGTCGGGTATCGAATAGAGGTCGAAAATTGAGTCTCAAGTTGAGAATCAAAAGTTAGATCATGGGTTAGTGCCAGGAATTGATACCCTAGACTTGGGTTATAGTGGAAAGTTGAGGTCTGAGGTTGAAAGAAAATTGTGGAAATATTTTCCTTACTTTTTGAAAGAAAGTCATATTTTTTAAATTTAAGGAAAATAAGTTCATTTGTAAATGATTTTTAAATTTAAGGAAAATAAGTTCATTTGTAAAACAATTTCAAAAACTTTTAAGCCACCAAATATGAGAAAAATTGGAAAACATTCTTAACCTTCGTACCAGACACTCTTAAAACTTCTGATTCCTTTTACTTAAGTATGAATTTTATTTTTAAACATGATGCCACTTACCTTTTATTACATAAATATTTAAAAATTATCTTTTTTACATTAATAATAATGGACTACTTTACTAACTATAAGAATAATAAGATGCATGAAATGAAATTCACTTATACCTTGTTACGTTATATTACTTACCGTCACATTATGTCATCTCAGATTTTAGTTGAGGAATATATTGGTTAAATTACTTTTATTATTATAGGAGTAAAGAATGAATGAGGTAGTAGGAATTTTAATTTTATAATATCAGAAAGGGAGTACTATTAGTTTATTATTATGCTCCGTCCTTCTCAAATTACTTGGCATGATTGTTAAAATTATTTGTTTCAAAATAGTTGACATTTTTAAAAATTCAAGAGATAATTAATTAATTAATTTTTTCAACTATACCCATATTTAATTAAAGATGATTCATCTAATCAAGAATAAATAATATCATATTGATCAATTTGTATCTCTTATTAATTTCTCCTTAAGAGTTGTGCAAAAAGCAAACATGCTAATATAAGTAAACTTAGATGATGGATGGCGTATCTAACATTTTAAACATTGTTTGGATGGTGGTTTATCAAGTACTGTATTTTATGGTACTGTAGTATACATTATAGTGCAATATAATATTTGGATTAACTGTATTGTTTGTTGTTGTTTAACAACAGTTTTATTTTTTTGTTAGATTGTATGATATTGTATCATAACTGGTAAATTTTACCAAAAAGCCCCTAATTACTATAAATATAAAGTTTTTCAATAATTGTTAGTAAAAAAAATTAAGGTATTTTTTTATTGCTAATTTATCAAATTATACCATGTAAATATAATAAATTTAAATTTATTTTGTGTGGGGGTGGGTGGGGGAAGGGGATGGTAGAGTGTAATGCCCGTGCTTATTCCTAGCTAAAAATCATCTCAAGGATGTTAGTACTTTCTTTGAAATACAATTATATTTTTTAAACCATTGTATTTTTCAGATTTCTACTTTCTATCACGTGGGAAATTGAGTTAGCTTTCTAACGATACCAATTTTGTCTAAATCCGACACCAGATGAAGAAGTTATGGATCTTTTACTCAGAACTGACTGAAACATCTAGGTGCAACGTCCAAGTTAACGGATCGCCACTTTGACCGTCACAGCCAAGGAAGTAGGGCCACATTCTGGATAAGGATTGACGGACGAGTTGATGGACTGTCAAATTTTGGACGGACCATCCTCCAGGCCATCGACTCTTATCCAGCAATCCCCATTTCTGGTCCACGTATGACGATCGAAATAACAAACCGTCATGTTTCTGAGGGATCGTCAGTTGGGTCATTACACACCACATTTAGTTTATTTCTAGCCCATTTTAATAAGGGTATTTTGGTCACTTACCACTCACCTATATATACCCAGATGAGTCCGAATTCAGCTATTTTTGCTCATTATTATTTTACAAACAAAAACTAGGGTTTCTCTCTAAATTTAATCTCCAAGAATAAGACCCAATCTTCTTCAAAAAAAATCAAAGGATTTCAAATCCTTCAAGTTCAATAACATCAAGAACCTTAAGTCACGTATACGTAGTGTTCATCTATAGATCCATTTCATTCATAGAGCTCAAGAACCATATTTTAAATATTATTTTACGATTGACTTTTTGTGATATGAGCATGTACATGTTGATGATTGTTGTTTAAGTTTCAAGATGATATCTAAAGGTGTTTTCATGAAGTATATGTGTTTGTTAGTTGAAACCCATGATCTTTAAGTGTCTTCATATGGTGAAATTTATGAACACACTTAAGCTAAAAGAATGCATGAAAAGTGTTTGATAATATGCCAAGGATAATAGAAATCATGTCCCATGATTTAATGGTGCATAAATGACAAGTCCATGCTCTATGCTTTACGATTTCCCATGAATTCCATGTGAGTGATATGCGTTGTTGTTGTGAAATGGATTGACCATGATATTGAAGCTATGTAAGTATATACAAATTGTATGAATTTCTCTTCCATGTATAAGATATTGAGAACTATGCTTAGTGTGAAATCCCCTACTCATGATATTGTAAATTGTGGACTCTACTCTTACAATCAAGTTAGTCATGTGTGTCAATTTCCTTCCATCGAGTCTTGGGGTACTTGTACCCAAAAAATATAGTTGTGTGCCTAGAGCTATGTCTTGTTATCACGTTAATATCAGTTAAGCCATGATCTATAGAACTCAGTCGGTCATGTGACTTAGGAAACCTCAAAGATCTCATGATCTCAGTTAATTCCCAGATAGTAGTACTATTGAAAGTCAATAGAAGTCAATTACTCAGTCCATGTATCATCAGTTAAATCACGTTCAGTCTCTTCAGATGGGAGTAGAAGTTAGAATCGAGTAAACCCAAGGATAGGAACTCACCTGCTAGTTTAGGGTGTGATTCTTAGTAATCATCCTTATGTTCTAGAACTACGTAGCCAACGTAGGTTGAGACATCTTAACTTGTTAGATTTGGGTTAATAAGGTGGATTAATCTATCAGTTTAGGTTTCCCACTATTCTCATTTTGAGTACCTGCAAGCTAAGGGTCACTCACAGCTGTCCGTACCAGTGGTGCAGTATTGACACTCTTCCAGTCGGGACAACGATTGAACCCTAACTAGCTATAAGCATTGTTGGGGAATGTCAGTTAAACAACTACCTCTTACAGTTTCTATCCTAGTCTCAATAAAAGAACTCAGATAGTTCTTCAGATTTCAGTATATTAGGACCGTCAGATATAGTCCATTCAGTTAAAGAATAGAATACGGATAGTTCCATTAGATTTAGGATTGTCAGACACAGTCATCTATGTTATTAGAATTTCAATATTTGTCATGCTAGGTATCAGTAGATCATGTATTACTGTCTAGATCTAGATATCACATAATCACAATCTTAGTTACTATGTATGCATGTTTGCACTCTTATGTTCATATCAGTCAGTCAGTAACATCGTTCATGCATGTAAACCCTTGCATTTAGCCTACCTCACTCGTATACTCAGTACTCCCAGTTATACTAATGTATTTGGGCTATGGTACTTTCTTTTATGATACACCATGGGTTCACAGAAACGAGTTCCAGATCAGCAGTAGCAGTAGTATTCCAGTCCCAGAGTTCTAGTGAGTCCTCATCCATTCGAGGATGATATTATTTTATTTCATTTATTAAATCAATTTAATTTTGCTGGACGTAGTTAGTTGGAAACATGTTCCTTCAACTCTATATTCAGACAATATTTAGAGGCTTTCAGATTTAATTTAGATTTCAGTTGTTTTGGGTATTTGTTACCCCCTATGGATGTTATGATTTGTCAGATATTTTATTCAGTTGAACCTTATGGCCTATTGTTCATGTTTTCCGCAATATTACATCATATATTGCAGTATACAAGTACATATATCAGTCATGGGTTAGCTTGTCGTCCCTCGGGATCATGGGCATCGGGTAGCGATCTGGTTTAGAAAATTGGGGCGTTATAAACTTGGTATCCGATCCTAAAGTTCAATAGAGTCCTAGGAAGTATGAAAGCCACATCTAGTAGAGTCTTGTGAATGGGTGTGTTGCATGCCACATTTATGTGCAAGAGGCTATAAGATGTTTTAGGAAAAGTTTCCCTTCTTTCGGTATTCATATCATGCTAGTGAGCATAATCTCAAGTTAAACTCTCAGTCTAATCTATTCTTCTTTTATTTTAGAATATGCCTCCAAAGAGAAGAAACCAGCTAGCTCCTCCGTCCGAAGATCCTTTAGGCGAACATGTTTCTCATGTGGAGTTTTGGGTTGCATTCACCAAAATTGCTCAGTCTGTGGCTGCCCAAAATGAACGGCCACCAGTTATTCTGGCTAATCCAGTGGCCAACTAAGCCGAATCTAGGTTTTGGGACTTCATCCGAATGAACTCTCCATCTTTCTTTGGGTCTAAGTCTAATGAAGACCCTTAGGAATTCATAGACCAAGCCCAGAAGGTCATAGACATAATGGGAGTTACTTCTTGTCAGAGTGTCCAGTTAGCCTCATACCAGTTACAGGATGTTGCTCATAGTTGGTACAAATAGTGGAATTTTGAAAGGTTAGAGGATGTAGGTCCTATAAAGTGGGAGAAATTTGTCACGGCTTTCTTAGACAGATTCTTTCCCCAAGAGGTTAGGGAGGCAAAATTTCTAGAGTTCATCAACCTCAGGTAGGGAAATATGATGATTAAGAATATTCTCTTAGATTTACTCAGCTAGCCAGATATGCCTCTTATGTGGTTGCAAACAACAGGTCTAAGATGAGCAAGTTCATGTCAGGGGTGAATAATAGCGTGGTAAATAAGTGTAGGTCTGCGATGATGAACAGTGATATGACTTTAGCAAGGCTCATGACTAATGCTCAACAAATAGAGAAGCAGAATATTATGACTAGGGAGAGAAATAATAAAAGAGCAAGATCGGGCAGTTTCAGTTTTGCACAACCCAAATCAGAAGGAGGAAACCATTCCCAGTTTCATCCTAAGCCAACAGTTCCAGCTCCTTCCTCCGCTAGTTCCCCAGTGCCAAAATTCAGAGATGGCAACAGAGATCGAGCACCAGGCTCTAAGTCTCAGGGCAGTGTCAGTAGTCCTCGAACTAGTCCCCTATGTCATACTTGTGGTAAGAACCACAAGGGTACCTGTAGAGCTGGCAGTGATGTTTGTTTTAGTTGTGGAAAGCTAGGCCACAGGGTTAGAGAGTGACCACAATCAGGTTTCCAGGGTTAGCAGAATCATTCCACAGCCCAGTCTGGTTGCCCAAATCAGCAGGTTGCCACTTCTAGTGCTGCTATTGGGCAATGCCCAGACAGACTCTATGCTCTTCAGACCTAACAGGATTAGGAAAATTGTCCTGATGTTATTATTGATATGTTGTAGATTTTCCATATTCATGTTTATGCTTTGCTAGATCTAGGTGCATCCTTGTCTTTTGTTACTCCTTATATAGCAGGCGATTTTGGAATCAGTCCCAAAATTTTGGCAGAGCCCTTTTCAGTGTCTACTCTAGTGGGTAAAACCATCATAGCTCGACGGGTATATAGGAACTACACAGTTATGATATTTTAGAAAGCCACATCAGTAAATTTAGTCGAGTTAGAGATGACTAATTTTGATGTCAATCTCGGCTTGGATTGGCTTCATTCTTGCTATGCCACTGTTGACTACAGAACCAAGGTAGTTCAGTTTCAGTTCCCAAATAAGCCCTTCCTAGAGTGGAAGGGTAGTACTTTATCTTTCAGGGGTTAGCTTGTTTCCTACCTTTGGGAAAGGAAAATGATTTCTAAGGGATGCCTGTATCATCTCGTGCATGTTAAAGATTCTAGTTCTGAATCTTCTAGTCTTGAATTAGTCCCAGTTGTAAATAAGTATTTAGACGTGCTTCCCGAAGATCTTCCAGGCATTTCTCCCAAAAGGGAAATAGACTTCGGCATTGACCTTTTTCAAATACTCATCTTATTTTTATTCCACCATATAGAATGGCACCAACAAAACTCAAGGAATTGAAGGATCAGTTGAAGGATATCTTAGATAAGGGATTCATCAGGCCCAGTGTATCCCCATGGGGTACACCAGTCTTATTCGTGCACAAGAAAGACGGTTCTCTCAGGATATGTATTGATCAAATATATGGTAAAGAACAAGTTTCCTCTTCCCAAAATAGATGACTTGTTTGACCAACTTTAGATTTCCAGTTATTTCTCCAAGATAGACATTGAATCAGGATACTATCAGCTCAGAGTTAAATAATGTGACATCTCAAAGATAGTTTTTTGTACTCGGTATAGTCACTTCGAGTTTTTAGTTATGTCCTTAGGTCTTACTAATTCCCCAGCCACTTTTATGGACTTGATGAACCGGGTCTTCAAGCAATACTTAGACATGTTCATCATAGTCTTCATAGATGATATTCTGGTCTATTCTCGCACTGAGCGTGATCATTCAGACCATCTCAGAATTATTCTTTAGACTCTCAGAGATTACCATCTATTTGCCAAATTTAGTAAGTGCGAGTTTTGGCTAAGATCAGTAGCATTCCTTGGCCATATTATTTCTGGTGATGGCATTAGAGTAGATTCTCAGAAGATTAAAGCGGTAAGAAACTGGCCTCGCCCTGTTTCTCCATCAGATATCAGGATTTTCTTGGGATTGGCTGGCTATTACAGATGGTTTGTTAAGGGATTCTATTATATTGCATCCCCTATGTCCATATTGACTTAGAAGAAGTTCAAGTTTCAGTGGTCATATTCTTGTGAGAAGAGTTTTTAAGAGTTGAAGACTCAACTCAACTCAGCTCCAATTCTAGCTCTTTCAGATGGTTCGGACAGTTTCGTAGTCTATTGTGATGCATCCAGAGTGGGTCTAGGTTGTGTCCTCCTGCAGTATGGTAAGGTCATAGCCTATGCCTCTAGACAGTTAAAACCCCATGAGAAGAATTATCCTACTCATGATCTTGAGTTAGTAGCCATAGTATCTGCCTTTAAGATTTGGAGGCATTATCTATACGGAGTTCATGTAGATGTCTTCACAGATCATAAGAGTATCCAGTATGTCTTTTCTCAGAAAGATCTCAATCTTCATCAGAGGAAGTGGTTAGAGCTTTCAAAAGATTATGACATGAGTGTCCTTTACCATCCAGGCAAGGCCAATGTTGTGGCCGACGCTCTTAGTAGACTCTCTATGGGTAGTGTTTCTCACGTTGAGGATAGCAAAAAAAAGATAGCTTATGAAATCCACCAGCTCGCCAGACTAGGTGTTCGCTTAGTCGATTCTTCAAAGGGTGGTGCATGTGTTCAGAATAGTTCAAAGTCATCTCTAGTTTCCGAGGTGAAAGAAAAGAAAGATAGGGATCCTAGCCTTGTCAAGCTAAAAGAGTCAGTTCCAATCAGAGAGTAGCGGTTTTCTCCCAAGGAGAAGATAGGGTTCTTTGTTGTTAGGGTCGTCTGTGTGTTCTAGGTATAGATGAATTAAAGCAGCGAATTATTATGGAAGCACATGGTGTGTGATACTCTATTCATCTAGGGGCCACTAAGATGTACCGCAACCTTTGGGAAATCTATTGGTGGAGTGGGATGAAGGGAGATGTTGCAGAGTTTGTCCCTAAGTACTCTACATGTCAGCAAGTTAAGATAGAGCTTTAGAAGCCTAGTGGACCCATGCAGGAGTCCACTATTCCTACTTGGAAATGGGAAGAAGTGAACATGGACTTCGTGATGGGTTTGCCTCAAACTCGTCAACAGCATAATTTAGTTTGGGTTATTGTAGACAAGATGACCAAGTCAGCTCATTTCTTTCCAGTTCATACCTCTTATTTAGCAAAGGATTACGCCAAACTCTATATCAGGGAGTTAGACAGATTACACGGTGTTTCATTATCCATTATTTCAGACAGAGGTACCCAGTTCACCTCTCACTTCTGGAAAGCATTCTAAAAGGATATTGGTACCCAAGTCCATCTCAGTACAGCCTTTCATCCTCAGATAGATGGTCAAGAAGAAAGGACCATTCAGACTCTTGAAGATACGCTAATGGTGTGTGCAATTGATTTCAAGGGAAGTTAGGATGACCACTTGCCTTTGATTGAGTTTGCATACAACAATAGCTATCATTCCAGTATTAAAATGGCTCCATTTGAAGCTCTGTATGGCAGGAGGTGTAGATCTCCAATTGGTTGGTTTGAAGTTAGTGAGGCCTCAATCATAGGTCCTGACTTGGTTTTCGATGCCTTAGAGAAAGTTCAGTTGATCAAAGAGACTTTGGGCTGCTCAGAGCTGACAGAAGTCTTATGCTGATGTTCATAGAAAGGATCTTGAGTTCGAGGTCGATGACTATGTCTATATCAAGATCTCTCCCATGAGCGAGTGAAGAGTTTCAACAAGAAAGAGAAACTCAATCCCCGCTATGTCGGTCCCTTCAGGATTCTAAGTCGTTTAGGCAAGGTAGCCTATGAGCTCTAATTGCCTTTAGATTTAGCCTCAGTTCATCCGGTCTTCCATGTATCCTTGCTCAAGAAGTGCATAGGTGACCTAGCAGTTGTAGTCCCTATTTAGAGCATTGATGTTTAGAATAGTCTCTCTTATGAAGAGATTCCAGTCAAAATCTTAGACTATTAGACTCATCGATTGAGGAGCAAAGAGGTCCCTCTAGTTAAGGTTTTTGTCAAAATCATTCCATCGAGGGAGCTACTTGGGAAGCAGAAGCAGATATACATACCAAGTATCCTTACCTCTTCTCCGCCGATTTAGATCAAGCTCAAGGTAATAGTTTTCCTTAAGCTTATTCAGTTTCATATTCATGTTCCCATTATAAATGTGGTATCTACTACCATTTCATACTCTATCATACATTCATGTATCAGTTCAGTTATAAAATCATACATCAACTATGCATTCTCGTCTAGAGAAACTCAGTTTATCATAACACTAAGTCACGCATTCATGTATCAGTTAGCCATGCATTAGATATGCATGAGTTCAGTATATTTAGCATATCAGTCATGAATTCATGTCTCAGTCACTCATGTTAAGTTCATGTTTCATTTATTATTTTCCCTCTTATTCAGTCACATTCAAGGATGAATGTTCTCAAGGGGGAGATATTGTAATACCCGTGCTTATTCTTAGCTAGAAATCATCTCAAGGATGCTAGTACTTGCTTTGAAATACAAATCTATTTTTTTACCAGTGATATTTTTGAGATTTCTACTTTCTATCACGTGGGATATTGAGTTAGATTTATAACGATACCAATTTTGTCCAAATCTGACACCAGACGTGGAAGTTATGGATGTTTTACTCAGAACTGACCGAAATACCCAGATGCGACGTCCAAGTTGATAGACCAGCAAACAAGTGACGGACCACCACTTTGACTATCACAGCCAAGGCAGAAGGGCCACGTTCTGGATAAAGATTGACGGATGAGTTATGGACCATCATATTTTTGATAGACCGTCAGATTTTTGATGAACCGTCATCCAGGCCGTTAACTCTTATACAGTGAACCCCATTTCTGGTCCACGTATGACGGTCGAAATAACGTACCATCAAGTTTCGGATGGATCATCAGTTGGGTTTTCATATACCAAGTTTAGCTTATTTCTGGGCCGTTTTAACAAGGGTATTTTGGTTGCTTACCACTCGCCTATATATACCCAGATGAGTCCGAATTTGGTCATTTTTGCTCATTATTATTTCACAAACAAAAACTAGGGTTTCTCTCTAAATTTAATCTCCAAGAACAAGACACAATCTTCTTAGAAAAAATCAAAGGATTTCAAATTCTTTAAGTTAAAAAACACCAAGAACCTTGAGTCAGGTATGCGTAGTGTTCATCTATGGATCCATTTTATTCATAGAGCTCAAGAACCATGTTTTAAATATTATTTTGCGATTGAATTGTTGTGATATGAGCATGTATATGTTGATGATTGTTCTTTAAGTTTCAAGATGATATCTAAAGGTGTTTTCAAGAAGTATATGTGTTTGTTAGTTGAAACCCATGATATTTATGTGGCTTAATATAGTGAAATTCATGAACACACTTCATCTAAAAGAATGCATGCAAAGTGTTTGATAATATGCCTAGGATGACAGAATTCATGTGCCATGATTTAATGGTGCATAAATGACAAGTCCATGCTCTATGTTTTATGATTTCCTATGAATTCCATGTGAGTGATATGCGTTGTTGTTCTGATATGGATTGACCATGATATTGAAGCTATGCAAGTATATACATATTGTATGAGTTTTCCTTCCATGTATAAGATGTTGAGAACTATTCTTAGTGTGAAATCCCCTACTTATGATATTGTAAATTGTGGACTCTACTCTTACGATCAAGTCAGTCATGTGTGTTAGTTTCCTTCCATCGAGTCTTGGGATACTTGTACCCAAAAAATATAGTTGTGTGCCTAGAGCCATGTCATGTTATCATGATAATCTCAGTCAAGCCATGATCTATAGAACCCAGTCAGTCATATGACTCAGGAAACCTTAGAGATCTCATGATCTCAGTTAATTCCCAGATAGTAGTACTATTCCGTCAGTCAACGGAAGTCAGTTACTCAGTCCATGTATCGTCAGTTAAATCATATTCAGTCTCTTCAGATAGGAGTAGAATTTAGCACCGAGTGAACCCAAGGATGAGAACTCACCTGCCAGTTTAGGGTGTGATTCTTAGTAATCATCCTTGTGTCCCAGAACTACGTAGCCAGTATAGCTTAAGACATCTTAACCTATCAGATTAGGGTTAGTGAGGTGGCTTAATCTGTTAGTTTAGGGTTCCCGCCATTCTCATTTTAAGTACCTGCTAGCTAAGGATAACTCACAGCTGTCCTTAACAGTGGCACGGTATTGACACCCTTCTAGTCGGGGCAGAGATTCGACCCCAACTTAGCTATATGCATTGTTGTGGAATGTTGGTTAAACAACTACCTCCCACAGTTTTAGTACCAATCTCTGTAAAAGAACTCAGATAGTCTTCAGATTTCTGTATATCAGGACTATCACATATAGCCTATTCAGTTACAGAACAAAACACAGATAGTTCCATTAGATTCAGGACTGTGAGACAGAGTCATCTATGTTATCAAAATTTTAGTATTTGTCAGGCTAGATATCAGTAGATCATGTACTAGTTTCCAGATCTAGATATCACATAATCACGATCTCAGTTACTATGTATGCATTTTTTTACTCTCACGTTCATATCAGTCAGTCAGTAACATCATTCATGCATGTAAACCCTTGCATTTAGCCTACCTCACTCGTATACTTAGTACTCCCAGTTGTACTGACGCATTTGCGCTATGGTTCTTTTTTTATGATACACCATAGGTTCACAGACACGAGTTCCAGATCAGCAGTAGTAGTAGCATTCCAGTCGCAGAGTTGCATTTAGTCCTCATCCTTTCAAGGACGATATTATAGAGTTAGGTGGAGACATGTTCCTTCAACTCCATATTTTGATAGTATTTAGAGGCTTTCAGATTTGATTCAAATTTTAGTTGTTTTGGGTATTCATTACTCCATATGAATGTTATGATTTGTCAGATATTTTTTTCAGTTGAACCTTATGGCCTATTGTTCATATTTTTCGCATTATTGCATCATATATTGTATCATACAGGTACAAAGATCAGTCATGGGTTAGCTTGTGGTCCCTCGAGATCATGGGCACCATGTAGCGATCCGATTCAAAAAATTGAGGCGTTACATAGAGGGTGGGGTAGGATAAGAATTTTTTTAAAATTTTTTTAAAAAATCTATTTTTTTCAAGGGTAGGAGGATGATAGATGGTGGGGGTCGTGGTAGGAGGTGAGTTAAGAAAAAAGTTCGAATTTTTTTTAAAACAAATTTTAAAAAAAAAGCTTTTTTGGGTTGGAGTTTGGTAGGAGATGTGGTCAGGGTGGGGGGTGAGACCAGAATCTTTTTTAAAAAAAATTCTAAAAAGTAAATTTAAAACGAAAAAAAAAATTTCTTTTTTTGGGGGGGAGGGAGGAGGTCAGGATATTGGAGGTGAGTGTATCTCTAATTTCTAATTTCTAATCTCTAATCTCTATTTCTAATCTCTAATATATTAAAAGTGTGAAGATCCTTAAAAATATTATTTGAAGATCCTTAAAAATATTATTTGAACCTTTTGTCCTTCATTAAAAGTCTCTCCAATAGACAATATAGTCTTTTCATATTTTTTCTATTATTTTTATGATATTAAATATAATAAACAATATAATAACTATTAAAACTTAAATAAAAAAGGTTTGGTCAAATTCCTAATTTTATGGTATTTGTTCTCCTCATACCCTAAAAAACAGGCACCGTCACGAACCGAACCGTGGCATGTCCGTGACGAAAATCTCAAGTCCACCAAGGACTGGAGACCACCCTCTTAACCCAACCTCAAGAGCACAATAATAATCATAATAACAGTGCGAAGCCAACTAAACAGTAATAAGAATATGGATAAATGGCTCGATTAAACTAAGTGTCAAAACAATAACCATCCAACCCACATTTGTCCACAACAGCCTCAAAAACCAGAATACCAAATAGGTCAGGATATGTCCCCAACCATGACCATTGAAATCCAAAAGTACTATCTCCCAATAAAAGAATATGAAAATGACAAAGCCTTCCAGGGAATGGAGGTTCACCACTTTATAGCTACTCAACAAACGTGTTAATCCACTTAACGCTGCACAAGGGTAAAAGAAGTATCTTCAAACCCTATATTATGAAATAATGTAGCGTCCCAGGAAGGTTAGTGGAGTGAGATCTAGCATGTAACTCAAGAAATAATAACATAATGTCATGCCAATTTACACAACCACATTGATTCCCTAAGTTCTAATACAATCCAATTCATGGCCACCAAGGCCTTTCAAAGCAAATTTAATTAACTATTTATCTATAAAGGAAATGCATTGAGTTCATAAACAAGTTAAATCATGCAATTTTTGCATAATTTGGATCAAATTCATAAAGTGGATTGAGGTTCATACAATTTCAAGTCAAAATTCATTCAATTTGCAGAAATCCATGTTCTCCATTCCAACCATTTAATTCAAGCTCTAATTCAGCCCCCAAAACACCAATTAAAAACATGGATAATCAATTTAAGTCACGAAATAAGTAATTAAATCAATAACAATAAAAACCCCTCAACCCCATTTCAAAACAAATAATTCAAATCACATAAAAATCCATCAAATAAATGCCACTATGTAAAATTAAAGTATAGAGAAGAGAAACATGCCTTAAATACACAAGAATTCATAATCAATTTGAAGTTTGGAGCCTGGATAATGAATGCACAGTGAAACCTTTGAATGTTGTTGGTTTTTGTATTTGAGAGTGAAATAGAGGTATTTGTCCTTTGAAAACTAGTAGGAATGGGACTATTTTATGTTTAAAAGTCGTACAAGGGGTAAGAAGACCAAAATTCCCTTATCCCAATTAAATAAAAGCGAAATTACACAAAATTTTCTCCTTGGCGTGGCACGCCAATATCATAGAGGTTATCCTTAGTGCCACACCAATATCGTAGAGGGTAACCTCTAAGACACGGTGATATCACAGACCTTCACTTCTTTGGGTTACAAAATGACCCCAAACTCTTTACAAATATTCTAAAACTTTCTCGAATCGCTATTTTAAAATCTCCAAACACATTTAAGTCAGAAATTGAGATTACAAACATGGAAAGGTCAAAATAAATTGATCAAAATTTTGAGGGTCTCTAATTATCCAAAGGTCAAAATAAATTGATCAAAATTTTGAGGGTCTCTAATTATCCTCCCTTAGGATCATTCATCCCCGAATGATGAGTTAGGATACTTTTAGCATGAGAATAGCAAGAATGCACTGGAATACATTGAAAAACTAAGAAAATGACAATAGGAAAATGAAACTCATACCTTAAGCACTTCCATCCAACTTGGGGAAGAGGAATGGATATTTAGTCTTCATATCTTCCTGAGCTTACCATGTAGCATCTTCTACATTTTGGTTTCTCTAAAGGACCTTCATGGAAGCTATATCCTTGATCCTCAATCTATGAACTTGCCTATCCAAAATCTCAATTGAGACTTTCTCATTAAAAAAGGAATCTGTAACACTAACATCCTCAACAAGCACTATCAAGGATGATCACCCACACACTTTTTCAACATGGACACATAGAACATTGAATGATTAGAACCCAAAATTGTAGGCAAGTCCAACTCATAAGCAACATTCCAAATTCTCCTAAAAATCTGGTATGGACCAATGTAACCAGGACTGAGTTTTTCCTTCTTCCCAAAACTCACAGCTCCTTTCATAGGAAACACCTTTTGGAATACCCAATAATTTACTTCAAACTCCAATTCTCTTCGCCTCATATTCGCATAAGACATTTGGCGACTTTGAGCAGTATTAAGTTATTCTCTAATTACTTTTACCATTTCTGTGGCTTAGTGAACTATGTCAGGACCAAACAACCTAGTCTCACCAGCCTCAAACTATCTAATAAGAGACCTACACCTCCTACCATAAAGAGCATCAAAAGAAGCTATCTGAATGCTCAAATTATAACTATTATGATACTCAAACTCAATAAGAGGTAAATAGTCAACCCAAATACCTTTAAAATCAATTATAGAGGCCCTTAGCATATCCTTCAAATTCTGAATAAGACGCTCTGCTTACCTATCCATTTGAGGGTGGAAAGCGGTGCTAAGGTTCACATGTGTACCCAAGCTTTTCTGAAATGAATGAAAAAAGTAAACAGAAAACTATATACCTGTAATGACCCTTCAGGTCATTTCTCGTGATTCTACCTATTTTTGCCATTAGTGTTTTTCCATAGCTACCCCAAGTCATTTATCACATTCTGGAACTGATACTTTTGTTACCGGGTAGTTCGTTTGATTTTTAGAACTATTTCCCTGTTTAAAAGTCTTTATTAGTTTCAAATGGCCACCGAGCAAAAACTTTAAGAAAACAATATCAGGTGCAAATTCAAACTATACAAGCAGCTCTAAATTATTGATTTTAGGTTGGGTAGACCTTTGGTTTAGGTCCCGCTGCACCCAAACTCCTTTCGACCTATTGGTCGAAAAGTTGATAAATTTGAAATTTAGGCATAAGGTCCACATTTGGTCAAAACAACATCGAATGGAAAATTTAACTTCACCAATGTACTGAAAGTGTAAAACTTAGTATGGTTACATATTTTTTTTGCTCATATTGGACTTTGGATGCATCCCGAGGCATTGGCCAAAACTTGGAAAAAATTCAAAGTTTCAGTTGTCATTTAGGGCCAAAAATGTACCATAATCATGGAGGCTTCATAACGATTGCGATATCGCAATCTCATATCGTGTGTGTTAACAATCTCCCAATTTGAGGGCTTGGGAAAGGTTGTTTAAATGCTTTTTTGGCCAACAATTGGCCATTTCTCCATTGTCTTGAATCCTATAAACCCTAATAGAGTGTGTAGTCCCCAAATTGAATCTTCGATGTTGATTGGGAGCTTGAATAACTTGTAAATTCATAATTAACATCAAATATAAGGTATGACTCTGGCATGAACTGAACAAAGGCCTAGTCGTGTTGAGTATCTCAAGCCGAACCAATATTGGAGACTACTCTTAATACCCAACCATAACCACTCTACACCTTAAGTCAGATTAATACCACAAATATATTATAACATAAAAAATGGAACAATCATAAATCAAATACAATCAACAAGTATCAACCATAATACCAATGTCAAGGCTGACACCAGTGCCGACACTACCCATACCAACCTATAGTAGTATCACAAAGTTCTATGCAAAAGTAAAATAGTATCCGATCGAAACATGCCCCCGACCATAGCCAAAACCAAAGGGTAAGAAATAACCAAAGTATGAAGACAAGACCATAACATGAAATAGAATCTTCCAGAGTATGGAAGCTCACTACTTCAATCTAACTCTAAGCTATTTCCGAATTTGATCACGGAGCAGAAGGAGTAGTATGGCCAGTTCCTGCATTGCGTAGGGATACAGCGCCCAAACACGGGATAATGGGTGAACACTAATATGCATTCAGTATAAGGCTAAGATAATGCTAACGTTTAAAATTAAGTAAATAACCATATTCATTCACATCCATACATATATACACACAAACATATATATATGTGTATATATATATGTATATATAATCCATGTCGGGAAGAAAATCTATTTAAGGATGCATTTACAACTCTTAACATGGGTTTGTGTAGCTTAACCATCCTAGAACCATCCACAGGCTATATGTGTCTAGTGTAACCCCCTAAATGGGCCCTAGTGTCATAGAAGTTATGGATTCCTGTGTACCTTTCACCCTTTATGGTACATATATACAAGTATATCTTAGGAATTCCTCAGTAAACCACAAGTATATGGTCGCGATGACCAATCGTCATGTCAGCAAACATGAGTTTCTGGTGTTCGTCCATTGGACCCATACCTGCACAATTAGTTATCACAACCCACCATTATTGCCGAATTAAAACTATTAGCACAAAAACAAACCTCCAATTCCATGTATTATTAACCAAGGCTATAAAAAGTGGTATCAGTATACCAACTATAGCTTGCAAGCAATGTCCTTAGCCAATATTTAGGGGGTTCCCATGTACCCCATATGTTCGATTATTAGATTTACTTGGGGGATTCCCATGTACCCCATAAGGTTTTAAATTAAATCCATGGCCACCAAGGACATACTATTTAGCCATTAAAATCATTTAACAAATTTAGGTTCCATTACTAAATTATACAATGCAATAGTTTCAATAAAAGTCATACCATTTGACAAAACCATTCTCATGGGCATTTTAACAAACATGTTGATGGCATATAGTTACCAAAACAAAAACCAAGAAATTTGGGGAATCCAAAGTACCCTTAAACCCATTTACCATTACCATGCATTCTATGATGTTCAAATCAACATTATAATATGAAAAACAATAATTAAAACATGGGAAAACAATATCCAACCAAGAATAATCAAAAACCCCAACATATATTTCAAAAGCCAAAACATTCTCACAATTATGCCGTGAAAACCATTCATAAAACATGGCTTTAATTAAACTAACAACAAGGGAGAAGTAACATGCCTTAGATTATAAAGATGACAAAGAGACCCTTTAGAGCCTTAATTGACCTCTTTGAAGGAAATCCTAACCTTTGCTTAACCCAGGAGCTTGAGAGATATTTGAGAGAGTTTTTGAGTGTTTAAGATTAGAATAATAAGGTAAATAAAATCCCAATAGTGTTTTAGTTCGTGGGTTCATGATGGGTTAAGAGGGGAAATATCAAGAATACCCCCAACTTAAACTGTAAAAAAATTCCTGAAGGTGGGTACGACTACCCCACCTAACCGTACCCTAACATACGAGGGGTACTCACTACTTGTACCCTAGCCAGCTAGATGGACTCCATCACTATCCAACATACAACCACCAAGAGCAACTCATACCCAAGCATAACTAAAGTACCCTTAACCCATAACCATAATAGAATCAAGAGGGGTTGGATGCTATCTAATATACGATTGGACTATACCACCCGTACCCTATCCTCAGGACTCATGATGAGACACTCGTACTTAGATCGGAGTTATGTTAACAAATTTTAGATTAAGTGAAAGATCAACCAACTGACCCATCACTAACCATACGACTCGTACCCATCAAATATTACCACACCAGAAACTCACCCACCAAACCCTAGCCAATATGCGAGATGAGTCACCTGACTTGTACTCTCACTATACGGCTCCTATGGTGAGTTGTATGATTAGTAGAAGACTTAAAACCTAGGAAATTTTCCAAGGACTAGAACATAGAGTGTTTCAATTCTCCCCTGCTTGGATCATTCATCCTCAAATTATGACCAAGGCAGTACAAGCATGATTTAAACCTCCACACCCCTATTTTGACCTTTAACTAAGTTAGAAAACAAAAATGCAAGGAATCAATCTTTCCTTTAGCTACTTTAGAAAACAAAGATGTGATGAAGAACATATACCTTCTACATGAATCCCCAGAGTAGAAAATAAGCATAGATACTTGGACTTTATGCCCTCTTATGCTTCCCAAGTAGCTTCTACAACCTTGTGTTCATCCATAGACCCTTAACCGAAGATACATCCTTGGTCTGCAACCAATAAACCCGTTAATTGAAGATCTCAATCGAGACTTCCTCATAAGACAAATTATCTGAGATACCAGTAACTCTAATAGGCATGATTTTGGACGAATCACCCATTAAGTTTCTCAATATAGAAACATAGAATACTGGGTGAATGGAGCTCAAGCTATAAGGCAACTCCAACTCATATACAACCTTACCAACCCTTCTCAAGACCAAGTAAGGACCGACATACTAGTGACTGAGCTTCTCATTCTTACCAAACTGCATCACTCCATTCATGGGAGACAACTTTAGAAACACTTTGATACAAATCTAACATACCCAAATCAGGGTCTAGTTGTGTCAGGTGCCTTAAGCCCAATTAGGACCGAAGACCTCC
Source organism: Capsicum annuum (assembly GCF_002878395.1). Classification (NCBI taxonomy): domain Eukaryota; kingdom Viridiplantae; phylum Streptophyta; class Magnoliopsida; order Solanales; family Solanaceae; genus Capsicum; species Capsicum annuum. The sequence goes on from NC_061122.1 coordinate 170,971,506, forward strand.
CCCAATAATCAACCATAACCGCCCTACACCTTAAGTCAAATAAATTCTGAACATATATATATATATATATATAACATATCAAAATGGAATAATCATATATCAAATATAGTCAATTGGTATCATCCATAATACCAATACTAATGCAAAGGCTGACACCAATGCCAACACCGCCCATACCAACCCATAGTAGTCTCACAAAGCATTTTTTTGAAAGTAAAATAGTATTCGATCGGGACATGCCCCCAACCATAGCTAAAACCAAAATCTAAGAAATAACTAAAGTTTGAATAAAAGACCATAACATAAAATAGAGCCTTTCGGAGTATAAAATCTCACCACATCAATTTAGCTCAAAATTGTTCCCGAATCTAATCATTAAGCAGGAGGACTAGTATGGCCAGTTCTTAAATTGCGTTGGGATATAGCACCCAAAGGTAGTTTAGCGGGTGAATGCCACCAAGCACTACGGATAAGGGTAAAATAATGCCAATATTTAAAACAAAGTAAATAACCATATGTATTTACATCCATGCATATATATATATATATATAAATATAATTCTGCCTGGAAGGGAACCGACTTTAGCATATATTTAAAACCATTAACCTGGATTTGTGTAGCTTAACCATTCTAGAACCACTCACAAGATATATGGGTCCAATGTTACCCCATAAATGGGCCCCAGTGCGTATAGTCGTACATATCGGAGATATCATAGGAGCAGGGGATTTTTGTGTACCCTTAACTCTCCATGATACATATATATAAGTATAACTCAGGGGATTTCTGTATAAATAACAAGTATATGGTCTCCATGACCAATCCTCAGGTCAGTAAACATGAGTTTCCTATGTCCGTCTATTAGACTCGCACCTTTACGATTAGCTAACAACCCGATATTATTGCCCAATTAAAACTATTAGCACACAACCAAACCTCCAATTTCATATTTTATTAACCAAGGCTATAAGAATTGGTATTGTCATACCGATTATAGATTTCAAGAAATGTACTTAGATAACACCTGAGGGATTCCCATATTTCCTATAGGTTCTATTATTAGATTCATTTGGGGGATTCCTAGGTATCCCATAAGGTTTTAAATCAAAGCCATGGTTGAAAAGGCTTAACCATTTAGCATTAAAATCATTTAACCAATTTAGGTTCCATTACAAAATTATACAATGCAATTGTTTCAATAAAAGTCCTAGAATCTGACAAAACCATTGTCATGGGCATTTTAACAAACATGTTAAGAGCATTTAGTTTAAAAACCCAAAACCAAGCAATTTGGGGAATCTAAAGTACCCTAAACCTATTTACCATTAACTTGAGTTCAACGCTATTCAAACCAACATTATAATATGGAAAACTATAAATAAAACATAGAAACACATTATCAATCCTAGAACAACCAAAAAACCCAACTTATATTTCAAAACCTAAAACATTATCATAATTATGCTATGAAAATCATTCATAAAACATGTCTTTAATTGAACTAACAATGAGAGAGGAGTAAAATGCTTTAGATTACAAAAAGGATGGAGAGAAATCACCCTTTTGAGCCTTAATTGACCACCTTGAAAGAAACCCTAACCTTTACTTAACCCAAGAGCTTGAGAGAGATTTGAGAGATTTTTTGAGTATTTAAGATTAGAATAATAGGTTAAATAAAGTCCCAATATTGTTTTAGGCCATGGGATCATGATGGGTTAAGAGGGGAAATATCCAGAATACCCCCAACTTAAATTACAAAAGAATTCCCGCAGGTAGGTACGACTACCCCACCCAACCTATACCCTAACATATGATTGGTACTCACCAATCATATCCTAGATAGCCACTTGGACCCAAATACTTTCCAATATACGACCACCAAGAGCAAATCGTACCCAAGCCTATGACAAGTAACCTTAACCCATACCCATAATAGAATTAAGAAGGGTTGGACATTGTCTAACATACCATTTGGACTATACCACTCGTACCATATTCTCACGACTCATGGTAATCCACTTATACTCAAATCCAAGTTAAGATACAAAATTTAAGATTAATTGAAGGATCAACCAACTGACCCATCACCAACCATATGACTCGTACCCACCAAACTATAACCACACCATAAACTGACCCACCAAACACTGGCAGACTTATGAGATGGTTTCTCTAACCCATAATCTCACCATAAGGCTCATATAGTGAGTCGCATGATCAACAGAAGACTCAAAACCCAGGAAATTTTCTAAGGACTAGAACACATGGTGTTTCAGAATCCTTCATTTTTAGTGTGAATTCTTCATTATTGGACCTGAAACCCTAAATGGATTGAGTCTTGATTTTTATACAAAATATGATTGATTTACACTAATTTCTTAAGGGATATATCTCCCTAGTGGTATTTGAACATTGGGTTGGTCTCAAAAACTAAATTTTTCATAAGTGGGGCCCAATTAGGGGTTTTTATGTCATTTTGGACACGAAGCACAATGATGAAATATGGGTATTGATATTCTCATAATAATACATAGATTGTGTTTTTAATAGTTTGGATCATTAAAACTTTGAGGAAAGAGAAAACGAAGATTGTTGCTTCGTGAGCTATATTTAGGTTTGAGGTAGGTTAGGCTTACTTATTGTTAGTTTGAGCTTTATTATAATATGACTTTGGTATATTGATAAGATTGGGTGGGGTTTTAGGTGTTGAAGTTGTAGATGGTAGTGTTGAGGTTAGTTTAGATACTTAGGCTATTAAACTCATAAAATGTGATGCTTGACTTGTAACCTAGAACCTTGGTTAGCTGGACTTGTTATCTCATAAATAGCATGATAGTGCTTAAGTTGCTCTAGTAAGAAGGGAGTAACCTTGTCACTCACATAGAATAGTAAATTGACCTTAGTTGTGCATAGTTGTGAGAATTGTGCTGGTATCTTAGATTAATTAAGGGTATTACTTGAGAAGGAATTGTAACATAAAATTAGTGATGAATAACAAACCTCTAAGACATAACTTAGATGTCTTAGCTTAGTCCCGGGTATAAGTTAGTCTTGAAGAGGAATTTGGGTTATTAGAATTGAAACTTGACCAACCTCAAGTTTGGACTATGTAGTTTCATTAGCGACCTAGATGTTTGTTAAAGGCTTAGGATATGCCTATGGTAATGTGATGGATAACCCTAGTAAATGTTTATTCATGATGGTTGGTACTAGAAATGATGTGCATGCTTGGTTTATAGATTATTAGTAATGCTTGAATAGCAATGAATTGTCTTATAGATTAAACACACGAGTATGCTATCACTTACTTCATTGACTTAATTACCATATGAGCCTTGAATTATGTTATTACTCATATTATGTGCAAGTATGGAAACTAAACTAATATGATGCTAAAAATTTTCTTGTGCTAATAATGTGAATTATGCTAATAAAAAGGGGCTCTAGAAAGTATAACTATGGCTTGTATTAAAAATACTAATGATTATATTAAGCTTGGTAAAATGTTGAGTGTTTATATCATATGAATATACTTTTCCATGCTCCTTGTAATATTTTGTGTTGATAATAAATGATGAAGTATGATGGCAAGTCTTTCCTTACTTTTTCTTCACCCTATCCCTCATGAGGCTTGTACTTATTATTGATTGGATTAACGTGTATATATATATATATATATATATATTGATGTTATGATGATGCCCAGTAAGTCCAAATAATATATTGACATTATGATGATGCCCGGTAAGTCTGGAGGATATATTGATGTTATGATGATACCCGATAAGTCTAGAGGATATATTGCCATTATGATGATGCCCCGTAAGTCTGGAGGATACATTGATGATATGATGATGTTTGGTAAGTCCGGAGGATATAATGATGATGTGATGATGCCCAATAAATTTGGAGGATATATTGATGATATGATGATGCCTGGTGATTTTGGAGGATATATTGATATTATGATGATACCCGTTAAGTCCGAAGGACATAATGATGTTATGTATGGTAAGAATGTATATATATGTTTATGTGTGATGATTCTTTTATATGATTACATTTGTATATGCTTTGAATTCATGAGGTTGTTCTTGGGATGTCGGTTATGATTCTTTGATACTAATCACTTGTAAAGAGGTGTAGCTCTTGCTAGAGTTGGATAGTGAGTAGAAGTAGTATATACCGAATAATGAATTATCATAAATTGGTAATGGGATATTGTGTATTAATGGAGGACTCACCTACTTCTCACATTGCCCTTAATATTCATAAGTATGGGATCCAAAACCTACTTCTCCTTCACTCAACACCAAGAGATGATTTGATCACTTCCTAAATAATAACTCCTTTATCTCTAGAGTCCGAAAGATGAACTCCCCAGTTAGCCAATCTATGAATGTCCTTCACTAATCCTTTTTTATACTCAGAAACGTGGGATAAGCTCCCCATAGATAACCTGCTAAGAGCATCAACAACAACATTAGCTTTGCCTGGGGGGTAGTGAAGAATCATATCGTAATCCTTAAGAAATTCTAGACACCTCCTTTTCTTGAGATTCAACACCTTCTGATTGAACACATACTGTAAGCTCTTATGATCTGAATAGATATCCACATGCACCCAATACAGATAAGGGTGCCAAATCTTCAAAGAAAAACTTACAGCCGCCAACTCTAGATCATGAGTTAGATAGTTCCTTTTATGAACCTTAAGCTGCCTAGAAGCATAGGCCATAACCTTACCATGCTCCATCAACACACATCCCAATACCATGCGGGACATATCACAATATAAAAAACCATCAATACCCTTAGGCAGGGTCAAAATTGGCATAGAAGTCAACTTATCCTTCAACTTCTCAAAACTACTCTCACAAGTATCGGACAACAAAAACTTAACCTTCTTTGGAGTCAATCTTGTGAATGACAGCGCCCAAGTGCACATACAAGTGTACGTCATCTTATCAAGTAATTTAGTGCCTTCAAGAAAGCCGAGTATCGATCCCATCGAGACTTAAATTGGCAATGATTTAATATTAGTTCACAGTCTAGATTAATTTAGTGCAAAAGTAACAAAAAAAGAGTTTTGAATTTTGTAAACTAAAAATAATGTAAATAATGCGTAAAATAAAATACTTGAAACAATCGATGGATTAAAGCCCAGGGCTAAAGCACTTCGAACAGTCATACTATATTACTGAAATTAATCAGTTAATTTGCTTATCTTGGTTGTTGATTCGTAGGGTTAATTGCATGCTCAGGGTTTCCCAACCTCTAATCCTTACACCTACATCGTTGAGCGGGATTATAATAATATAATTAAGTTAATTATAGCTATCATCCTACGTATGAATCAAGTAAGACATCTAAGTACATCATCCTAGATGTTAAGTTAATTCTTTATTTTATAAAAGAATAAAAACTCAAACTTTTTTTATTCCCATGTTCTATCTCCCTATTCCCTCCCCCGAGATCAAAAGGTCGACAATATATGCATTTCATAGGTTATCAATCCATAAAGTAATTAAAACAAGAATAAACAAACAACCAAATATGATAAGCAAAATTAACGAAATTAATTCAAAACAATAGTACTCATGTTCTTGGTTTTAACCCCGGAAAGGGGATTTTTTTAGTCAGTAATATTCATAATCACGATCCAAATAATTGAATACATGATATGAAAAATTAAAGACTAAATAAAAATATTAAAACCTAAAAATAGAAGTAGCAGCCTCCGAAATTATCCAAGCCGTCCCAGGTCTATATGAATTCTTCCTCTTGTCCCCAAGGTAATGTGTGTGTGTATATATATATATATATATATATATATAATATAGTATAATAAATCCCTCTCCAATTAATATTGTTCCAAGAATAATAATAATGTTGTCCAGCTATCCGTGCATATTATTTCCTCCAATTCCATGTAGGATTAGAATATGTTTAATGATTTACATGATTCCGACATGTCTAGTAAGGCGTGCCCTACAATTTTTATTTAAAATAGGACAAATGCCCCAAGTTGTTGTCGCTGCTTTACAGTTAAGCCTATCAAACGCCCGACTCAGCCCAACCCATTTACAAAGCCGGCTTGATTTGACCCAACCCGATAAGCCTTAGGGATTTAGGGTACCGAGTTCGGGCTGAGTTTTTTATTGATTTGGGCCCAGTTAACCCATTCCAGACCAAGCCCGGTTAGTGCCCGCCGGTTAACCAGCCTGGTCCGGCCCGGTTACTTTTTTTTAAAATGGATTTAATTATAACTTAGTTTTAATATATTATTAATTTACTATCAAGTATTATTAATTTATATATGTGAATATATATCTTCTATGGACGTATATATTTAACGTACAGTCGTATATATGTGTAATTATGTATATATTTATTAAAAAATATATAGTGTATATTAGAGTATATATAGTTTATATAGTGTATCTAATTGTAGTGTATATAGTGTATATTGGATTTTTTTTAATTTTTAAATGGGTTTGACAGGTTTTTTAACAGGATTTGATCAGTTTTTTAACCGGATTTGACCGGTTTTTAATCGGGTTTAGGTAGTTTTAATCGGGTTGGGTTAAGTGGGCTGGGTCAGGGTTGTTTTTAAATTTTTTCTAATGAATCCGGACCCAGCCCGATCCACTTAACCTCAAATCGGCCCGACCCGGCCTACCAACCCGGTTAACTATCATGGGCCGGTTCTAGGTTGACCCGGCCTGGCCCACTTAACACCTTTATTTACAGTTGACCCGGCATAGTTTTAGCAATGCGAAACTTCTCTCAACGCATTGGAATATGCTTTAAAAAATTTTGTTATGTGTGGAACGTCCTATGCTTTGGCAATGTCTTTTGTAGTGTATTTTCCATAAATTATGAGCCTTTTTATCATCAATATATCATTATATTTAGTTCACCAAACCTCCTATAATATCATACACCACATACTCAAGATTAAAACAACACAATATTCTCAACAATAAATCAAAACAAGAGCTAAGATAAGACAAATTCACAATGATCTTCAACTTATTATTTCGACTCTTGACTTAATCAAATTAAACTTTGTACATTACAAATAAGTTATTCCACTCATAATTACACCATTAAAGTATTTGGAATAAATTAATCACATTAGAATCCATCGAGACCAGCTAGACACACACTAAGCTCAAGATAGTAAACTAGTTTTCCGGGTTGAACTCTAAATAACTCAATTAAATACAAACTTGTTTGAAAAATACTTTGTACATTGTAATCACATACTTGGACACTTAAATACTTATGTATATCAGTATGAACATATAAATCAGACGAATTGCTCTCAAATAAAGCAAAATAAGCTAGAATAATAATAAAAAAGTATATAAAACCACCTCAGATCATCACCCCACACTTAAATCCTTGTTCGTTCTCGAAAAACTCTTTACTCTAAGCATAAAATCTAAGGTGACACTACAATTATACTACAATAAAGACACTCAAGCTAGTACTACAATGACTACACGGAATGCAAGTTTCTACCCAAAGCACATTATTTACACAATTGAAAGCTCAAGAACACTACTTCAAAATATTTTAACCTCAAGAATTTACTCACCTAATTGGAAAAATGTATATTGTTCAATCAAGAAAATCTTATAAATCACCCATATTCATCAAACATGTACCCTCAGAACAAGAGAGATCCCCATAATTACTCACAATAATGTAATTTATAATATAATGGATACAAGAATCAAATTACGCTCCCTCTCACAAATAATTCACAAGTTACACACAATGAACCATAGGATTTCCCTTAGTGTAATACTCTAATAATAGTCGAATGTAAATCTTAGAATCAAATAAGACTTTTTCGGGCTGTAATGTAGGCTAAGGGACGGGTAGGAACTATTTAGAAATAGTGACTAGCCTCTCCAAGCACTTTAATACATCACTTTTTACAATTAAAAACATTATCCAACAATAAAATTACACTTTTTGTCTACCCCTACCTTTTGTTTTTGCCCCATTTCTTTTAAGCATTTTCACAAACGCTTGGTGTACACATAGTTTTCTACCACAAGAATCAATGTTTTTATTTTTCTCACAATCATGGCAATATTTTTAGCATGAATTATATCACAATCATCCACCACAAATCAATTATACACCAATAACTCTTACCTTGGGGCATCAATTTCACCTTTTTCTTCTTCTTCTTCTTCTTCTTCTTTTTCTTTTTCTTCTTCTTCTTCTTCTTCTTCTTCTTCTTCTTCTTCTTCTTCTTCTTCTTCAATTTCTCCTAGTCCTCACTAATTCAATTTTCATTAAAGCACTTAGGAGCTTTTTGGATCAAGTTATGGTCTATCAAAGAAAGGGGTTAGGCTACTTATGAGGCTACCAATGAAAAAGGCTAAAGGCTAAATAAGGGTTAAATAGGATAATTCACAAAGGTAGGTAAAAACAAGACTATCAAAGAAATGCCTAAATCATCTCCTAAACCCACATTGTTTATTTCGCTTCACACACACAACTAGCAAGTTCTAGACATCAAATGCAACAAGGAATATACAAAATGCCTCTTAACACATGGCATGTGCTCAACTCAATAGGATCATCATAGACTCCCAACAAAACAATAGCATTAATTCAAAATTAAGCCAACAAGTACAAGAGTCACAAAAATGAGCCTAAGAGTCTCAAAAGTAGCAATTCACTAATTCAACATACTTTTACAAACAAACCCACTTGCACCATATAATAAAAAATAGCACGAAAAAGAATATCTCACTTATTCCTAACAAAACTTTTTTAAAATTAAGCTAAAATTTAGAAATTTCCCCGCCCCACACTTAAAAATCTACTTTTTCCCCAAAGTAAACTTAAAAGTAAGAGATAGAAATGCTCATTGAGGCCTCTAGGCCTAGCTAGTAGCATATTCACATGAAAGAGATCCATAGGACCCCACACTCAATTTTTGCCATGCTCCAAGCTCAAGTTTATGGTACTCAAACATCCCATTATCCAGTGACTCAACCAAAAACAAAAACTACATGAACTAAAAACTAAAAACTTGAAAAGAAAACATACCTAATCAACTTGGGTTGCCTCCTAAGCAGTGCCTGATTTAGTGTCGCAGCACGACCCATATCAACTCAACCATATTCCTTCACCCTTTTACTCTCTTTCGAGAGCTATTTTTTTAATTTGTTTCAGACCTCTTTTACCTTTTAGCATGTTGGAAATCGGTGGTTTCATATGAGGCTGCTCAATCAGGTAGTTGAAAGAGGTTTTTAGTGGCTTAGGCACCCCACGCTCATCCCTTTCCAACATATTGATCATGCATAAATCTTTATATAAGGGATTTTCAATGGAGGCCTTGTAAACAACAAATACCACCTCTTCATTATCTACTCTCATCTTAAGTGTGCCTTGTCTAATATCAATCAAAGTACCTCTAGTTGATAAGAATGGATGCCCTAATATAATTGGTACCTGTTCGTCTGCCATAAAATCAAAAACAAAAAAGTCAGCAGGAATAACAAATTTATCAACCTTTATAAGGATATCCTCAATTATTCCTTCTGGATATGCCATAGAACCATCTATTAGCTGCAAAACCATGATGGTCAATCTAGGCTTTCCCAAGCCCTATTTTTCAAATAAAGATAGGGTCATCAAATTTATACTTGCCCCTAAATCACTCAATGCATGGACCTCTTTACTCCTAATTTGAATAGGGATGGCAAACTTTCCTTGATCTTTCAATTTCTTGGGGATTTTCTGTGTCATCACCGTACTACACTCTCCAGTGAGTGTTATAGCTCCTACCTCTTACAATTTCACCTTTTTATCTACTATATCCCTCAAGTACTTTGCATACTTAGGGATACTCTGTAAAACATCTAGCAAAAGTAAGTTAATATAAGGCTCTTTGCATGCGTCAATGAACTTTTTGAACAAGGCATCTTCTTTTTCTTTTATGTACTTTTGAGGGAAGGGTAGTGGTAGCGTCTTCTTCTTCTCTGGTTCAGCAATTTTTTCAATCAAGTACTCAGACTTTAATTTTCAACAACTTCTTCATCCACCTTTTGGGTCACCACTTTAGCATCTACCTCCTTTGTTGCCATAGGAGGTTTTCTTTGAAGCTTTTTACCACTAGATAAAGTGATTGCCATGACTTACTTAGGATTTTCTGTATCAGTTGGCAAACCACCTTATGGTCTGGTAGTTAACGCTTGTTGTATCTGCCCAACCTACAACTCTAAATTTCTCTGGGCCACTTTCTGATTCTGTATTTCCACCCTTTGACTGTTCAGATCCATAACAAATTGTGTTTTACTAGCTAAGATTTGTTTTAACATCTCTTCCATGTTTCTCGTAAACTAATTTAATTAGGCTTGTGGCTGTGAGACGTTTCATGGATGATTAGGTAGCTGAGTTTACCACTTTATGTTGTAGGCATTATCATAATTTGGCCTTTGAGAATTGCCCACATACATCACAGATTTTGAATTTAAAGCACACATGGCCGCTACATGACCACTATTTCTGCATACCTCACACCAATCTTTAGCTTACCGAATAGCATTGATTGTGGCTGCAGGTTGTGTTGCTCCTAATTTTATGCTGCTGAATGATGTGTTGATCAAATTTTGTAGTGCCAAAACCTGAGCTGATAGGGCTGTAAATTGGTCCACCTCCAACATACCCGAAATTCTTTTCATAGTACTTCTAGAATCTGAATGCCACTCTGGATTTCCTTGTTCTGTACAGTTCAGCAATGTGTACAGCTCATCATAAGTTAGCTCCAACGCTTGACCACCTGCGGTTGAATCTAGCAAAATCTTTGTATTGTGATCAAGAGCTTATACAAAAGTATGAGCAAGTACCTCATTAGACTCTAGGTGATGTAGACAATCTGAAAGAAGAGCCTTAAAGCATTCCCACGCATGATAGAGGTTTTTATCAGGCTTCTGTTTGTAGCTCACTATCTCACTGTGAAGTCTCGCAGTCTTGCCTGATGGAAAGAATCTGATGAGGAACTTTCTGGCTAAGTTGTCCCATGATGTAATTGAATTGGTTAGCCCTACATTCAACCACCTTTTAGTTTTCCCCAAAATTCAATAGGGAAATAGTGTCAGCCTTACATAATCTGGAGTCACCCCAGTCGAAATAAATGTATCAATAAGCTCAATAAAGGTCTGCAAGTGGACTTGTAGATCTTCAGATGAAAGCTCTGCAAATTGTCCACTGCAAATAAGAAGTTGCACCATATTGTGTTTTAACTCGAAATTTCCCACAGTTGCTGGTATTTGAATTGGGAAAGTCAAGTTCGTCGAAAGTGGTACTGCCACTTCCCTATACTTTTCACCAGCTGCTTGTTGCTCAGCTATAGGAATAGTATTCTCTTGGTCTTCTTGGAATTAAGGAATTTTTGGGAGAAGGATTGCTTCTCTCCTACGTTGATGGCAAAGTTGCTTAGGTTCGGAGCTTAGTTTAACCAAGTCGTAATCCATTGCTAGCTTTCTACTTTGAAAACCTATTTCTTACAAAAACAAAACCAAGACCAAGCATATAAAAGACCAAATAAATCTAAAAGTAAAACTAAAATAAACAATTGCTAAAAACAAGTCCCCAACAACAGTGTCAAAAATTTGACAACGCCCAAGCACACAGACAAGTGTACGTGGTCTTATCAAGTAATATAGTGGCCTTTAAGAAAGCCGAGTATCGATCACACAGAGATTTGATTTGGCAACCATTTAATTTTAGTTCACAGTCTAGATTAATTTAGTGCAAAAGTAACAAAAAAGAGAGTTTTGAATTTTGTAAACTAAAAATAATGTAAATAATACTTAAAATAAAATACTTGAAACAATCAATGGATTAAAGCCAAGGTTAAAGCTCTTCTAACAAACATACTATGTTATTAAAATTAACCCGTTAATTCATTATTTTGGTTGTTGATTCGTAGGGTTAATTGCATGATTAGAGTTTCCCAACTTCCAATCTTTTACCTAATTTAGACATTACACCTACATCGTTGAGCGAGGATATAATAATCTAATTAAGTTAATTATAACTATCATCCTACGTATGAATCAAGTAAGGCACCTAAGTATATCCCTATCCTAAATACTAAGTTTAATTCTTTATTTTATAAAAGAATAAAAACCCAAACTTTGTTATTCCCAGGTTCTATCTCTCTATTCCCTCTCCCAAGATCAAAAGGTCGACAATATATGTATTTCATGGGTGATCAATCCATAAAATAATTAAAACAAAAAAAACAAACAACCAAATATGATAAGCAAAATTAACGAAATTAATCCAAAATCATAGTGCTCATGTTCTTGGCTTTAACTCCGAAAAACAGTTTTTTTAAGCCACTAATATTTATAATCATGATCCAAATAATTGAATACATGATATAAAAAATTAAAAACTAAATAAAAATATTAAAACTTAAAAATAGAAGTAGCAACCTCGGAAGCCGTCCCAAGTGTATATGAATTCTTCCTCTTGTCCCCAAGGTAATATATATATATATATATATATATATATATATATATATGTATATATATATATATATATATATATAAAATCTAATATATCCCTCTCCAATTAATATTGTTCCAAGAAGAATAATAATGTTGTCCATCTGTCAATGTATATTGTTTCCTCCTATTCTATGTAGGATTAGAATATGTTTAATGATTTACAAGATTCCCAATGCCTAGGAATACGTGCCATACAATTTGTATTTAATATGGGACAAATGCTCCAAGTTGTTGTTGGTACTTTACAGTTGACCAGGAACATTTTAGCAATGCGAAGCATTGCTCAATGCATTGTCACATCGATGCGACGCATTAACTTCGTGTCATCTCACTGGAATTTGCGTTCAAAAATTTGGTTGGGTGGAACGTTCTATTCTTTGCCCATGTCTTTTGTAGTGTATTTTCTATAAATTCTGAGTCTTTTTATCATCAATATATCATCGTATTTAGTTCACCAAGCCTCCTACAATATCATACACCACATATTCAAGATTAAAACAACACAATATTCTTAACAATAAATCAAAACAAGATCTAAGATAAGACAAATTCGCAATGATCTTCAACTTATTATTCCGACTCTTGACTTAATCAAATTAAACTTTGTACATTAATAACAAGTTATTCCACTCATAATTATACCATTACAGTATTTGAAATAAATTAATCACATTAGAATCCACCGAGACCAACTAGACACACATCTAGCTCAAGCTAGTAAACTAGGTTTTTGAGTTGAACTCTAAATAACTCAATTAAATACAAAGTTGTTTGAAAAATACTTTGAACATTGTAATCACATACTTGGACACTTAAATGCTTATTTATATGAATATGAACACATAAAGCACACGAATTGTTCTCAAAACAAGGTGAAATAAGCTAGAATAATAATATAAAAGTGTATAAAACCACCCCAGATCAGTGAACAGAGCAACAATTAAAGAGAAACTCTCCATAAACTTCCTATAATACCTGGCCATGCCCAAGAAGCTCCTCATGTCGGTCGGAGTCGTGGGTCTAGCCCATTTCTTAAATACCTCAAAAATTTGTACGTCCACCTTGATCCCTTCACTTGAAACAATAAAACCAATAAAAGTCACAATATTCAATCAAAACTCACACTTAGAAAATTTTGCATACAACCTCTAGTCCTTAACGATCTGCCACACAATTCAAAGGTTATTGAAATGATCCTCTTCACTCTTAGAATACACCAAGATATCATCAATAAACATTATCACAAGCATGTCCAAAAACAACCTAAAAACCTAATTTATAAGATCCATGAACGCAGTCGGAGCATTAGTCAGCCCAAATGACATAACCAAAAAATCATAGTGACCATACCGAGTTCAAAAAACATTCCTAGGAATATCAACTACCCTAATTTTCAAATGATGATAACCTGAATAAAGATCAATCTTAGAGATGAATCTAGCACCTCGAAGCTAATCGAAAAGATCATCAATCTTGGGAGGAGAGTACTTATTCTTCACTGTCACTTTATTTAACTGACGGTAATCTATACATATCAGAAAAGACCCATCTTTCTTACGCTCAGAAAGCACAAGAGCACCCCATGGGGAAATACTAGGACAAATGAAGCCCTTATCAAGAAGTTCTTTTAACTGCTCCTTTAGCTTCTTCAACTTAGCCGGAGCCATTCTATAAGAAAGAGTAGAAGTAGGAAGGGTATCTGGTAGAAGATTAATCCCAAAGTCTATTTCCCTATTGGGAGAAATTCCAGGAAGATCATCCGAAAACACTTCAGGAAACTTACTAACCATGAGGATAGATTACAATAAAGGACCTTCAGAGTTAGAATCCTTAACCCAAACTAGATGATACAGACACCCATTCGAAATCATTTGTTGAGCTCTAAGATAAGATCTGAACCTCTATTTAGACACTAAAGAACTTCCCTCCCATTCAACTACCTATTCATTAGGAAAGTAAAAGTTGACCTTTTGAGACGTAAAATATAAGGAAGCATAGCATGAATGAAGCCAATCCATCCTCAAGATCACATCAAAATAAACTATATCCAACTCTATCAAATCCACTAATGTCTCCTTATAAATGATAGACACCACACAAACCCTATAGATATTTCTATTTGCATAGAATCATCCACTAGGTAGATATAGAAAAAGGGTTAGGAACACTCTCGAGACTAAAACTAAAATGCACAGCCATATAAGAGGTCAAATAATAAAGGGTAGACCCTAGGTCAAGCAAATAATACACATCACGAAAGAAGAGTTGTAATATACCAGTAACAACATCTGGAGATACCTTAGATTCCTAGTGAGTAGCAAGTGCATAAAGGCGATTTTGGCCTCTGTTGGTACTAGAAGTAAAGACCTTTAGTGCAAGAGTTGAAGACGTGGAAACCAAAATTTTATTAGCTCCAGTAGCAACCTTGGATAAAGGACAATCCTGTTATATGTGACCAAGATGACCATAATTATAGCACTGATTCCTCCCCTCCTCATAATAACCATGAAAAAGCCGCCTAAAACAATGACACGGAGGATAGGGTGGGGTTGATTGAGCTCAACTAGCCTGAGATTAGACACCATGTTCCTTAGAACCACTACTAGCCTGAGAACGATGATCGCTCGAAGGCTTAGGATAAGGAGCACTAGCAGATAAATAATAATTGCCCCAGTTCTTCTTCTTAGTCCACTGTCTACCATACGTCCTACTAATCTATTAACCCCCAACCTGCTCTAAATACTTGAACTTCTTACTCTGTCTCTCTCTAATTTTTGCTTATTCTTCTTCTTACCTCAACCTACTGTATATAAACCATAACCTAGAGATATCCATATTGTTGTTTAGCATTGCATCCTTAGATTCAAATACCAAGTCATGGGACAACCCAAAATCTAACTTTATCATCTTTGACCTCTGGTTAGACGCCAACTCTAGAGCATAATGAGATAGTTGCTAAGATTTCAATGAATACTCTTTTACACTCATCTTTCCCTGCTTCAGATTAACAAACTCCTCCACCTTAGCTCTCCTTAACTCCTGAGGAAAGAAGTGGTCAAGATAGGCATCTAAAGACTCATCCCATAATATTGGCTCTGTACCATTACCGCTCAACTATTTTCACTCCTCCTACCATTGATAGGCTACATCTTTTAGCTGATATGCACATAAAACTCTACACCTTCGGAATCAGTAGCATGCATCACTTTTAAAATCTTCTCTATATCATCAATAAACCTATGATAATAATCTTAAACCTTATATCCTTTAAAGATTGGGGGATTCAACCTCATGAAATGGCCAACCCAAGTGACCTTAGCCAAAGGAGAAATAGAACCAACATGATCTGACTGATAAGACTGAGATGTCACTAACTTAGTGAGCAAATGAATAAACCTATGGAACTCTTGACTAGAGATGTCTCCTTGAGGAAGCTGATCATAAGAATCACTACCTCGAGAAGCCCAAAGAGTAGTAGTGGGGATAGGTAAACTATATAGGAAGCTACATAATCAGGAGCAGGGATCCTAGATCAGGTCTGCATTCCATACACAAGGTGAGTCCCCTCCACATTATCATCAAGCAAGACAGAGTTCCCAATAGAGTTTCTACAAACATTAGATCTTTGATGAGGCATGATCTGGAATGTGAAGAAGCCAGTAGTTAAAGAAGTGTCATAACATTAGACCTTATAGCCAAAAAGTAGAAAACAAAGAAGGGAAACATTCCTAATTGCCTTATAGCCTCCTTCTTATAAGTGTGGCACGCTACACACCCATAAAAGGACTCTAATCAACACAACTTTGTAGACACCCAATAGATCTATACTATGCTCTGATACTAAGCTTGTCATGATTTAAAACACGGCCTAGTCGTGATAGGTATCTTAAGCTCACTAAGGACCGAAAACCACCCCCTTAACCAAACCTCAAGAGCACACTATTAATTATCATAACAATGTAGAAGCCAACTAAATAGTTATAAAAAGATAGATAAATAACTCAATGAAACTAAGTTTCAAAATAATAACCATCCAATCCACATTTGTCCATAATATCCTCTAAAACAAAAATACCAAATAGGTTGGGACATGTCCCCGACCATGACCAAATCAATTCAAAAGTACTGATTCCAAATAAAAGAATATAAAAATGATAAGGCCTTCTAGAGAATAGAGCCTCACCACTTCACAGCTATTCAACAAATATGCTAATCCACTTAACACTGTATAGGGGTAAAAGAAATGTCTTCGAACCCTATATTATAAAAAAATATTGCGTCCTAGGATGGTTAGCCAGGTGAGCGCTAGCAAGTAACATAGGGAAAATGATAACATAATGCCCTATCAATTTACACAACCACATTGACTCCCCAAGTTCCATTAATTCATATCTATTGGTTGCTAAGGCCTTTAAAAATCAATTTACATAACTATTTATCCATTATACAAATGCATTGAGTTCAAAAAGAGTTAAACCATGTAATTTTCCCATAATTTAAATTAAATTCTTAAAGTGGGTTGAGGTTCATGCAATTTCAAGCCAAAATTCATTCAATTTGAAAAAACCCATGTTCCCTATTCCAACCATTTAATTAAAGTACCAATTCAACCCCAAAAATACTAGTTTAAAGAATGGATAATCAATTCAAGTCATGGGGCAAGTAATTAAATCAATAACAACCAAAACCCCTCACAAATTTAAAAATCAATAATTAAAATCAAATATAAATCCATCAAATAGTGGGTTGAGGTTCATGCAATTTCAAGCCAAAATTCATTCAATTTGAAAAAACCCATGTTCCCTATTCCAACCATTTAATTAAAGTACCAATTCAACCCCAAAAATACTAGTTTAAAGAATGGATAATCAATTCAAGTCATGGGGCAAGTAATTAAATCAATAACAACCAAAACCCCTCACAAATTTAAAAATCAATAATTAAAATCAAATATAAATCCATCAAATAAATGTCACAGTGTAAAATTAATGTTTGGTGAACGAAAAAATGCCTGAAACACACAAGAATTCATAATCAATTTGAATGCTCAGTGAAACCCTTGAATGTTCTTATATTTTGTCTTTGAGAGTGAAATAGAGGTATTTGATTTTTGAAAACTAGTAAGAATGAGACTAGTTTATATTTAAAAATCGTACAAGGGGTAAAAACACCAAATTTCCCTCATCCCAAGTGAATAAAAGCAAAACTGCACAAAACTTTTATCTTGGCACGGTACGGAAATATCGTAGAGGTTATCTTTCATGCAACGCCAATATCGTGGAGGGTAACCTCTGTGACAAGGTGATATTATGGACCCTCACTACTTGGGAGTCCCAAAATGACTCCGAACCCTATTCAAAAATTCTAAAACCTTTCTAAATTATATTTTTAACATCCTTAAATACAATTTAAGTCAAAAATCAATATTACGAACACGGAAAGGACAAAAAATAAATTGAACTAAATTTTAAGTTTCTTACAGAACCACACCCTTTTCCAACTAGAGTAATATTTTTCCAAAACTAGGCCAATTTTAAGTAAACCTAAGGTTAAAAAATTAAGCGTACGCATAACAAATAGGTAAACAAATCAAATTTCATAAAAATTATTATTTATATTAGTTTAGATTATTTTTCTAAGATAAATTAATGCAGATTAGTATAGTAAAGAATTCTAAAATTACAAAGGTAATCTTTTCTTACGTGAAAAGTGATAAATTGAGGAGTCAATAATAACTATATATATAAAATCTAAGAAAAATAAACTAAACTAATATATTTGTATTAGTTTAGTTTCTTTTTCTTAGATAAATTAATGCACTTTTATTAAACTATGGAGTCGTAGAATATATGAAAAAAGGTAACTTTTTCCTACTTAAAATATATCTATATAAATAGGGAGAGAGAGAAGAAGGGTGTCACAATATTGGTTATTCATGTTCTTCATCATAATATTTGTTATTCATGTTCTTCTCCATCCTCACATATTATTTATGCAATTGTATTTGGTCATGAATATTATTTTATACATAACTTGTTGGGGATTCAAAGATTATACTTTTATGTTGACTTGATAGTTGAATTACCCCTTTAAAAGATCTGCCTTTTTATCCTTGCTGTGGGCGTTAGATTTTTAAGAGGTGTGAACGGAAAATAAATATATATTTTTCTAAAAAGACACCAATAGAAAGAATTTAATTTTAATAGACACAGTTTAATCTGGATGGTTATGACCTTTCTAATGGGTTGTGACTTTTTCAAAGAGTTGCACATTTTTTAAAGAATTGCATCTTTATGAAGATATGCACATTTCTGAACCATTGTTTCTCTTCATGAAGTGACACCTTGAACGATATAAATACCTAATCTTTTTCTTAGGTACATACATATTTTAAGTAAAAACACTCCATTTTCTTGAATAACTCTAGTGTGATTTGTTAACATTGAGTATGTTCGTAGTTCAATAGAGTTTGAGGTACAACTATTCTATAGAAATGATTCATTTTATCCTGGTAAGATACATTCTATAACCTCTAGTACTTGAATCTTCTAATTTTCACCTTTTTCTAAACATTTGGCTTTGCTATTTTTCAAAAAAATATTTAAACTTTATTTTGTTGATGTTCATAAGTTAGGATGAACTTATTGTTGAAGTTTAAAGTTGTGAATACAGAGTTACGACTTTATTTTATGATTCACGTGTTAGTTTGAACATGTATATGAAGTTTTTATTGTAAAATAAAGATTTTACTAAACCTATAAAACAACAATCATAAGAAAATTATAATATATTTATTTTTTGTGCTTGTTTGGTGGGAAAAAAATACTATCATCATTTACAAATCAAGTACATGGTTAGTATTTTTTGTGTACGATTTTATGGAGACTAAAACCTTTTGATTTCTCTCCCTAGGTTTGAAGAATTTCAAAACTTCACCAAGAAATAATATTAGAATTCGAAGAATATAAAAACTTCACTGATTCATGAAACTATCTATATTGATTTCTGGAGATTAAAATCTATGATTTTCTACTCTATTTGAATTTGATTCTGATTTGAAGGACACAAAAAACTTGATCAGGTTTCAAAGTTCATTCAGTTGAAAATTTAAAGATATAAAAACTTCATGTTGACTAGAAATAAATTGTTTAAATATTAAGTCATTATTGTTAGTATTCTAAAATACTTCAGTGTTTATCAAAAATTGATAGAAAAATAATGAATGAATCTAAACAATAAATTAATTCAGTTGTGAACGATTTTGTCTCAGCAATAATCAATGTTGTGTCATTAATTTGTTTAGATGTTGCTCTAGAAATGGCAACGGTAGTGAAATCAAACAAATATTCTAGCGTAAAATTCAAAAAATGACAGCAAATAATGTGCTTTTGGCTGACCAAACTTGAAATTCAAATATTCACAAATAACGATCCTCATATTCTAAAAAAATGTTTAAAAATCAATTATTTGATTTGAAAGACCTTGTGATTCATCTCAAGATAGAAGAGGAAAATGATTTGAATAAGATGATGGTTGCAAATCTTGCTAAAGATGATGCTACACATAATACTATGAAGTAGTCTTCTGGATTAAAAAAGAGTATAACAAGAAAAGGTTCAAAGACTAGCGCTGCAATTATAGTGAAGTTGGCCACAAAGCTCTGAATTATTAAGTTCTGAAGAAGAACAAGAAATAAAATCAGATAAATATGGTGGAAGCAACTGAAAATATTGAATTCATGAATGCTATGACAATTAAATGAAATATAGTTGGAAATCCAAATGAATGGTAGTTTGATTCAAGAGTAACTTGACATGTTTATGTAGATAAAAAAGCTTTGTCTACTTATGATACCACTGATCCCAAAGAAATGATCTTTATGAGAAGTACTGCAACAATCAAGGTTGAAGGAAGTGGGAAGATATTCCTAAAAATTGACTTCCGACAAGGCTTTGAGTCTCAATAATATTGTTCATGTTCCTACTATTAGGAAGAACTTAGTGTCGAAAATAATTCTTGTTAAAAATGAATTTAAGTGTGTGTTTGTTTAGAAAAAAAGTTATAATAAATAAAAATAAAATATATATTGGAAAGGGCTAGCTCAATCAGGGCATTTTCAAACTTGATGTAATGGTGTTGAGATTAATAAAGTTGAAGCTTCTTTTACTTTCTTGAGTAAAATAATTTTTGGCATACTCGTTTAGGATAGTTCAATTTCAAAAACTTGTGAAAATTGATTAGTTTGAAAGTGCTGCATAACTTTGAGTACAATAAATCTAAGTTTCAAATTTGTGCTGAATCAAAGTATGCTAAGCATCTGTACAAGTTTATGGAAAGGAATTTCAATCTCTTAGACTCATTTCACACTGACATTTGTGATATAAATTAACACTATCTCATAGTGGAAAAAATATTTCATACGTTTAAATTGAAAATTTCACTATACATAGTTATTTTTATTTACTAAATAGTATGGATGAGGTAATAGAAGTATTTCAGAAATATAAAACTAAAGTTAAAAATCAGTTGGATATAAAGATTAAAATGATAAGAAGTGATAGGAATGGAGAGTAATCTCCTTTTGTAGAGATATGTGTTGATATTAGAATTAACATCAAAGTAGTTCTATGCATTCACCTCAATTAAATGGTATTATAAAAATAAAAAAACAAACATTTAAGAAAATAAGGGATGTCATACTTATAAGTTTAGGTTTACCACAAAATTTATGAGGGAAAGTTATCCTTACAAATAATTGAATACTCAATAGAGTGCCCAATAGTAAGACACAATATATTCTATATGAAAATAGAAAGAAAGAAAACCCAACTTAAAATATTTCAAAGTGTGGAGTTGTGTAGACAAAGTCCAAGTTTCTATACTTAAAAGGATGTAGGGTCAAAGACTATGGATAGTATTTTGACCAGATATGCTACGAATAGTAAAGCATGTCAATTTTAATTCATAAATTCGAACATCTAGATATACATGATAATATGGAAATTGAATCAGATAATATTGAATTTTCTTTAATGTATTTATCCGCATAAGACTATACATGAGTTGTCTAGTGAAGGATTTAAACAATCTAGGTATAAATCGAAGGAGAATGTATTTAATAAAGAGAATCCAAGGCGTAGTGTAATACCCCGCATATTTCTAAGCTAGGAAGTGAATAAGTATTCCTACGTATGAAATCTCGTATCCTATAATTCATACTTGAGTACATGACTTACAATGAATATCCTAGTGATAGGATAGCTTATGATGCATTAAGCATGTTCATATGAGTCACTTAAGGTAATACAAACTAAGAGTTTTTGAATCCATCAAGTTTTAGTATTTGATTTTGCAAGGGTCATATTTGAATGAGTATAACTCAATGTTAATATGGTATTTTGGATGCTTTAGATCCACCAAATTGTAAAGAATCGAATTAGCTTTCCAATGATACCAATTTCGCCTTAATCCAATACCCGAGTGAAAAGTTATGCTCATTTTCATGAGAGACAGTAAGCATAGATGATTGGTTAGGCGCCGCCCAACCCAAGCATAGGCGATTGGTTAGGCACCGCCAAACCTAGCTTAGGCAATCACTTGGGTGCCGTCTAAGTCAATTCCAAGTGCCAAAAATACTCCGTTTTGAGTTATTTTAAGGGTAAATAAGTCTTTTAACACTCCTTACACGTCCCTAAACTTAACCCTGTGAAATATATAGCTTCTAATCATATTACAACCCTATTATCATCTCAAAGCTCATCATCCAAGAGCACTAAAAGAGAAAAACAACTAGGGTTGCATAATTAATCTTGAAGATCCAATTTCAAGGAAATTCCTCAGTCAATCATCAAGAATCTTCCTTCTAAGGTATGCGTGAGTTAATTTATTGATCCCTTTCATCCATAAAGCTCAAAAACCTTCTTTTTCATTATAAAGTATGATTTCTATATTGTTGGGTGTCGATGATCATGTTGTTGATATTGGGTGATTCCCAAGAAGGAATCTTTATATGTTTTTTTGAATTTCATGATATCATATGAGTTGGAAACATGTAAATTTGGTTGTTCATGATGTATAATTTGATGATTTCACCTATGCTTAAGATGTGCATGTAAGGTTTTTGATAAAATGCCTAAGAAACTAGAAATCATGTAATATAGCTAAATTGTGACTAACTGAAGGATTCATGATATGCCCTTACGTTCCAATGACTTCTATGTTGATAATGTGCCTTGTAAATGTTGTTGGAATACTCATGAACTATTCTTATGAGATTATGCTATGTTTACTTTCAAATCCTACTTATGAACAAGATGTATGATAACCATGCAATCCACATAAACTTCCATGCTATTGGTATGTGTTGCCAATATGATTATGCAATGAACAAGATATTAAGATTGTGCACGTACTTCCATGTGATATGAAATCCTTTCCATGCAATACATTGTTGATAACCATGCTTAGTATGAGATCCCTACTTATGATATTATAAATTATGGACTCTACTCTTATGATCAAGTCAGTCATGTGTGTCAGTTTCCTTTCATCGAGTCCTGGAGGTACTTTTACCCAAAAACTACAGTTGTGTGCCTAGATCTATGTCATGTTTCACGATATCTGAACTCAAGCTATGATTCCATAGACTTCAGTCAGTCATGTGACTCAGGAAAAACTTTATGATCTTAATCAGTTATCAGATATCAGTAACATTCTCCCAGTCAACGAAATTCAGTAAGATTAAGTCATGCACAGTCAGTTATTCATGTCGAGTCCCTCCAGATAGGAGTAGAGGTTAGCACCAAGTGAACCCAAGGATGGGAACTCACCCGCCAGTTTAGGGTGTGATTCTTAGTAGTCATCCTTTTGTTCTAGAACTACGTAGCCGGCGTAGGTTGAGACATCTTAACCTGTCAAATTAGGGTTGATGGGGTGGCTTGACCCGTCAGTTTAGGGTTCCCACTATTCTCATTGAGTACCCGCCAGATAAGGGTTACTCACAGGCTGTCCTTACCCATGGCATGGTATTGACACCCCACCAGTCGGGGCAGAGATTGGACCCTAGCTTAGCCATAACGGCATACATGGGGCATGTCGGTTAAACACTACTTCCCACAGTTTCAGTATCAGTCTCAATAAAAGAACTCAGGGCGTTCTTCAGATTTTAGTATATATAGGACTATCAGATACAGTCGTCCATGTTATCAGTTTTAGTATCAGTCATGACAGTTATCGGTAAACTATGTATTAGCTTACAGGTCATGCTATCACGTATTCACGGTCCCAGTTTCTATATATGTGTGTTTGCACTCCCACGTTCATATTAGTCAGTTAGTGTGGTTCATGCATGAAACCCTTTATGTTTAGCCTACCTTCCTCGTATACTCAATACTCCAGTTATACTAACGTATTTGCGCTATGGTGCTTTCTTTTCATATTACACCATAGGTTCTGAGACACAAGCTCCATCCCAGCAATAGCGGTAGCATTCCAATCGCAGAGACACAGTGAGCCCTCATTGATTCGAGGACAATATGATTTGATTCATTTATTTATTTCTTCAGTTTAATTTTATGGAGTTAGTTAGAGACATGTTCCTTCAACTCCTTATCCAGATAGTTTAGAGGCTTTAAGATTTATGTTCAGATTTACGTTCAGATTAAGTTGTTTTAGGTATTTTCACCCATATGATTGTATTTAGTTGAACCTTATGGACTTACAATTCTATGTATTCTGTATTATTATATCATGATTTATAGTATACAGGTACAGATATCATTCATGGGTTAGCTTGTGGTCCTCCGGGGTCATGGGCACCATGTAGCATTCCGGTTTAGTGAACCGGGCTGTTACACGCAGTAAGAAACAAAGGATGTTGAATTTCCTTAGATTATATATTGTAACATTTCTTCTTGAAAATAAGCCTAAAATATTTAAAGAAACGATGTCATCTGTGGACTCATCCTTTTGGAAAGAGGCAGTCAATAGTGAGGTTGATTAAATCTTGAGCAACCATACTTGGAAGATAATTGATCTTCCTCCAGAAAATAAACCTTTAGGTTATAATGGATATTTAAACAAGAAATAAAAGTTGATGGTACTATTGACAAATAAAAGAAAATAATTATCGTGAAAAGCTTTAGACAAAAAAAGGCCTTGATTATTTTTACGCGTGCTCGTCACTAACAAGGATAACATTCATTCGGATGTTGGTTGCATTAGCTAGGCTATATGATCTTAAAGTTCATCAAATGGATGTGTAAATAACTTTTTAGATGGAGAATTTGAGGAAGAAATTTACATAAAATAATACCAGGATTTTTTGGTTCCTGGTAAGAAAAGAAAAGTGTGCAAACTTGTTAAATCAATAGATGGACTAAAGCAAACACCCAAATAGTGGCATGCAAAATTAGATCAAATTATATTTGCAAATGAATTTAATATAAATGAGTATGATAAATATGTTTAAATTAAAAACACTCTAAATCACAAACTCATTATTTGTTTATATATGGATGATATGTTGATCATCAATAGAGATATTTCTGACATAAAGCTATGACACGAATGTTTGAGAGCAATTTTGATATCAAAGACCTTGGAGTTACTGATGTGATATTAGGAATAGGAATTCATATAACTCCACAAGGATCGATATTTTCACAATCTAATTACATTAAAAAGGTACTTGAGAAATTCAGGCATTTGGATTTCAATATTACCAAAATGTCATTGGATGTGGTCTTTGCACTTTGAAAGAATAAAGGTGAAAGTGACTCACAATTAGAGTATGCAAGAGTATTGATAAGTTTGATTATATCGTGAATTGTACGCGACCAAACATAGCATGTATTATTAGAAAATTTAGTCGGTACATGAGTAATTCCAATAAAACTCATTGGATAGCAAAGAAAAGAGTTTTGGGGTATTTAAAATATATTCATGACTATGTTTTGCATTATAATAAATATTCTATGGTAATTGAAGGATATAGCTATGCCAATTGAATCACTGGATCAAATAAACTAAAATCCCTAAGTGAATATATATTTACTCTATGTAGAGGAGCAATCTCTTAAAAATCATCCAAACAGACATGTATGTTTACTCTATATTGGAATCTAAAGTTATCATATTACATAAAGGTAGTTTAGAAGTCGAATGGCTTCGTAATTTCTTGGAAAATATTCTTTATTGGCCAAAACCTTTGGCATAAGTATGTATACACTGTGATAGACAAGCTACGATAGGTAGGGTAGAGAGCATGAAGTATAATAAGAAATCTCATCATATAAGATGGAGACATAATACTATTAGAGGACTACTAACTAAGTGAAATTATCACGATTGACTATGTGAGGTCAAAGGATAATGTAGAGGATCCACTTACAAAAGTACTAACTAGAGATAGGGTGAGATATCATCAAAGGAAATAGGTTTACGGCCTAGGACATGTCATCACAACGGTTACTCTACCTAGCAGGTTGGAGATCCCAAGAGCTAGGTTCAAGGAGATCAAATAAAGTTGTGACTAACAGTTCAACATTGTCAATATACTCAATCCATTCACATAATTAGTACAATATTTAAGAAACAAGGATAAGTCTTGTTGTTTGAAGCTTTTTTAATAGTTTTTAAGTTTGGCAGGTTTGACCAAATAGTTTAATCTATAAGATTGAACTTAGGAATCACCTACGAAAGGGTGAAGTGGAAGTTGCTTCAAGAAGAATGATAGTAAAGGCATATTCTTTTAGCTATCATGAAATCAGGAAGTGTTCATAGATGAAACAAACAAAACTATGAGAACCATAGATGGTAAAAGGCTAGTTGTATGACTTGTGTTGTACAAGTTTACATTAAAGTTTTATAGTTCAAGGATATGACATCTACCGATTAACTGAGTGCATCTGATGTAAGTTCACTACTGTAAGTTTAAAGGAAAACCTACTTATCCAAATGCAATTAATCTTTGATTATAGATCATACACTTATTTGTGTATATTTTCATGAATAACCATTCCCCATTGATGTGGGGGATTGTTAAGTTTTAAGAGGGGTGAATGGAAAATGAATAGATATTTTTTTCAAAAATACACCAAAAGGAAGGACGAAATTTTAATAGACACCTTTTACATTGGACGGTTATGGCTATTCTAATGGGTTGTGACTTTTTCAAAGAGTTGCATCTTTTTTGAAGAGGTGCATCTTTCTATACCATTGCTTTTCTTCATTAAGAAACACCTTGATGGTTATAAATACCTAATTTTTTTCCTAGGTACATATATGAAATTTTGAAGTAAAACACTCTTTTTTCTTGAAAAACTCTAGTGTGATTTGTTGTCGGTGAGTGCGTTCGTAGTTCAATAGAGTTTGAGGTACCGCTATTCCGTCGAAGTAATTAATTTTATCCTTGTATGATATATTCCATAAACTCTGCTACTTGAGGGAAATATTTTCCTTAAAGACACACCGTGAATGCAGTGGACTTGAATCTTCATCTTTTTCTAAACATTTGATTTTTCTATTTTCCAGAAAATAATTTAGCTTTTATTTTGTTGATGTTCATAATTTGGGTTGAGCTTATTGTTGAAATTAAAAGTTGTGAATATAGAGTTACAACTTTATTTGATTGTTCATATGTTAATTTTACCATGTGTTTGAAATTTTTTTTGTAAAATATAGATTTTATTAAACCCAAAAAACAATGATGAGTGCCATATTTTTAGGGTTTAATAATAATTGGGTATTTTTTTTGCTCAATTCTTGATTATATGAGAAGTTTAAACTTTATAGTTGTTTTTGTTTTCTTTTTTATTGGATACTCTATTCTTGAATTTTTCCACTTCAATTGATTTTACTTGACAAAGGTAAGTAAATTAATAATTTACTTTTTATTTTTGAATTTACGGTAGGTTATTCAAGCAGTAAGTCTTGTGTTGCTTTCTCTTTATTTATTTTTCAGTTATATTGTCTCACTCCTCTCTTAATTGAGGTCTGTAGCCTTAATTAATTTCTTAGCATTATCAATTATTTGTAAATTTCACACTTTATCAGTTGATGATAATGGTTAAAACAGTAGGTGTCACTACAGAAAGAGAACTTAAACCCTTAAAAAGAAGACCTACATTTTAATTTACAAATGCACCGAGTTTCTCAAAAAATTATACCATATTTTACCTACCAATTCTTGATTATGATTCTTGTGTACGCATGAAAAATGATAGTCATAAATAGAGTACGTATAGAAAGGTTGGTGGGTATTGATTGCTGTATAAGTGGTATATTCATGAAAATTATTCTGGTATTTAGGTAAGGGTGGAGTTATTAACGTATTGGTTAAATTTCTTCGTAGCATATGACCCTTTGGTATTGTCCCCCCTCTTTAACCACGTTTTTTGTATCTTTTCTTTATTATCCAGTTCTACAATAATTATTCAACCTGCCTAGATGAGGCTGTATAGAAAACTGAACAGGACATGAAAGAATAAAATGCATGGGAATGGAATATGCTAATTTTTTTGAAAAAGTTCTATTGCTACAAATTGTAAGCACTGTTGTGGTTCTGCTTAAAATTATATTCCCTTTCTTATCTCTTATTTCTTTTGAGTTCATCTTTTAAGGTTTTACCAATTTTTTTGTTAGTAGTAGGTGTTAAACATACCTCAAAATTTGCTTCAACTGAGTTTGAATAATGTGTATCACTTTTGGACAAATGTGATTACAATCATGCCGACTATGAATTGGATTCTTCATATTTTTTTTCTTTACTACAACAATATAATCTATATAGTTCCACAAAGTGGTGTCCGAAGATGTAGAGTGTATATAGACTTTTTTTCTCTTTGAAAAAGCATTGTTTCGTTTCTTTTATCTAGAGACAATTGGTCCCAACCATGTGCCAGCTTGATTATTTAGAAAAATATAAAGAACTATCACTCCTTCAATCATTGTAATAATACAAGGGGATGAAATTTCCTCAAAGCTCGACTATGCCTCCACCCTAATTGCTATTGCCAAATTCAAGCTGGCCGAAAAGAGGATGGGTGATCCACATATGAAATATAGAGTTACTAAGGAAGAATTCACTTTTCAAACTTATTTTTCCAAATACACAGTTAATTTCTTTTCTATTTATTTTTTAGGGTTAGGAACCAAAAAGTAGAAAAAGTGGAGTCCACACACGGGCCAAGAAGCCTTTTCATCATTTTTAAAACTTTGAGAATTTAATAAACTACAACAAACACCCTCCACTTCTTCCAATATTAAGTAAAATCTTTATCTCTCTCCTCTTCAACTTCTCGAACTCTAGCTACTCCCAAGAATTTTTTCCCAAATGCCATTTTTGTTTTTCCTTCTTCTCCAATGAAAAGGGCTGGTTTTTGCATTATAGGGTAAGTTAAAATTAAGTTCTGATTATTTGTAGCTCCATTTTAGCGTTTTTTATTGCTATCCATTTCGTAGTGATGTAGTATAGGAATTTTTTTTTGAATGTGGTTGATTAAATAGTTAAAATATGAGAATTTTACCGGTAATTAGTTTGATTTTGTTACAGTGGTTAAGTTTTGACACGATAGTTTCAACAAAAAATTTTGTCAATCACGATGTTGAATTTTAAAATTTTTGTTAAGAATTTTTTCTTTAGTTCTGGTATTTTTGGCCACTGCAGTGTTGAACTATGGGATAATTTTTCATTTATAAGTTATTTTGGCTATTTTAATCGAGTAGTGACCTGTTTCCATTTGTAGACTCGTGGTCTATGAATTAACAATGCTCTAGAATGAAATAAATTTTTAGGTGTATGAAATTCTTTTAAAATATGTTTGATTAAATAGTGAAAATTAAAATTTTTTATAGCTAATTAGTTTGATTTGTAGCAATAGTTGAGTTTTGATAAAACATGCTTGATTGAAAAATTTCCGTTTAACACACTGTTGGGTTTTGATTCAGTTCTGATATTTTTGTGTAGTGAAATATTTAATGGTGGGGTAATTCTTATTTATTTTGGCCTTTTCATTTGAGCATTGAATTGTTTCTATTAGTAGACCTGTGGTCTATGAATTGACAATGGAAGAATTATTTTTACGTGTAGATTTTGCTAAAAAATGATAATGCTAGAGTTGGTGTTAAACACACAGTTGGTACCACATTTGGTTCTTCTTCTAGCAGTAGAAAAAAAGAAATGAGGTAGTTGAAAAGGCCTCTAAAAGGAATAAAATTGAAACAGAAGAGTCGAAATCATATTCAGAGACCATAAAAGAGATATCGATGCTAGTGATGATGTTACTAAGTGTAGTGGTATGATAAAAGTGAAGGGAATGAGGGTAGTGAAAAAATAATGTCAATGGAGATAATGATTCATTGTTCGTGCCATTTAGTTCAAGGTACATTTCTGTAGAGCGGTATGACCCTCGAACTTTAATAGATGATGTTAGATCTTTCCCTACAAAGATATCGGTTGGATCAAGTATGGTTACCTACTGAGAATTTAAGCAAATTCTTTTTTACCAAGATTTGAAGAAAAAATTCAAGCAGTACTATTTTGAACACTTGAGAAATATGCCACAGCATCTTAAATGCAATGGACAAATAGTTCATTGTTTGTTGATGTGATGTGTTAAGAATGATAAGATGCATCATGCTATTTGGTTTTGTGTGAACAATAAGCATACTTTTTTTTAGCTTAAAAGAGTTTTTATTGATTATGGGGTGGAACTGCTCATCATACCCCAGTGAATCAAAATTAAAGAAGGTGTTAAATAAGGGGGATCATTTTTACTTTAAGGTGACGAAAAATAAAATATTACGGCAACAAACTTGTTATAGTTGATTAGAGGTAATAAGTTGAACAAGGATCAAAAGTTTAAATGTTGTTTAATGTGGTTCTTGCACACCATATCACTTGCAAAAGATTTGACAAAGATTGTCGACACAAAATTGATTCGGATGGTGTATTCTTTGAGTTTCTTTGAGAGCTATTCATGGGGAAAAGAGACATTTCAATTGCCATTGGACTATTTAATGAAGAAAACAGACCTAAAGAAGTAGATGAAAATATTTGAAGAGAAATAGAATTCATTCTATGCTCTATTCGGATTTCCTTGGGCATTCATGGTATCTACTATTAACCTTTTAGTCAGTTTATCATAGAGTATTATTTTATTTATACTCTGTCATAGACTCTGATTCATTTTTTCACTACGCTATTGATTATAGGTTTGGGTCTATCAGGCCTTTTCTCATCTTGAAAAATTTACTGAAAAATCAATGGATGAGCCCTTTCCTATTCCTCGCATGCTCAGATGGCATACTACAAAAATGACAAGATAATCAAAGGCTACTTATTCAAGTATTAAGAAAAAATTATCGAGGTATGAACTTATTTTTTACTATGCAATAATACTATTATTGTATTAAATGCTATGTAATTGTTAATTCACTTTTTGTAGAACATACATCCATACATCATCCCTACTGTTTGTGACATGAAGATGAATTACATGGTTACGTTTAAGCCATATACGAATAAGGTATAGAATAAATTTCTCGGTGGCTTGAAGAAATATTTATAAGGGGTGACTTTCCTTGCTTCGGATGGGGATAGTGATGATGACAGGAATTTGGGTGGTAACCCCATCATAGTACACATTGGTGATGATGCTTCTCTGATCACCTCAAAATTTATAGTCGGCACCTCTATCTATAGGGATCTACATAAGCAAGTTGCTATACTCGAGGAAGCCATATTAGATATTGCTACCTATATCAAAGAAAAAAGATAGAAGAAAAAAGAGAAGGATGCGCAACAACATGAGCGAGGTAACTTTCTTTAATAATTCATATAGTTAATGAATTTTCATCTGTAAATATTAGTAATACTTCATAATATGATACAGTACATGTGGACCTTCATGAAGCAAAGAGAAAAAAAGAGAAAGAAAAAGAGAAGTAAAATGAATGAGTTGGCCACTGTTTTGGTAGAAGAAGAAAAAGAAGAAGAAAAGAAGGATGATGAAGAAATGGAAGAAGGCAAAAGTGAAGAAGAAACTAAAAAAGAAGCAACCACAGATAAAGAAGAGAAAGCTGAGAAAGAAGAAAAGGACGGAAAAGAAACATCAGCAGATGAAGAAGAAGAATGTGATAAATAAGAAGAAACTAAAAAAATAGCATCAACTGATGAAAATGAAGAAGAAATTGAGAAAGAAGTAGTAGGTGAAGAAGAGGAAGAAACTAGGGTAGAAAAAGAAGTTGAGAAAGAAGCATCAGTAGATGTTAAAAAAGGAGTAGAAGAAGGTGAGAAAGAAGAAGATGGAAAAAATATTGAAGAATTAAGAAAAATAGTGAAAGATGGGAAGGAAGAATTAGCCGACTAAGAAGAAAGAGAAGAAAAAAATATGAACAAAAAGAAGAAAAAGTAGAAGTAAACAAAAAAATGTGGGTAGGATATCGTTGATTTCATCAATGATAATATTTGTGATGATGTAGAAAAAGACATTTGAATGCTAATATTATTAATGTTTAAGACATTTGAAACAAAGGAGTTGAATGATCGTCACAATGATATGACAAATATTTTTTATTTTTTGAAATTTTTTAGGATTCTGTATTGAATATGTTTTTATCAAAATATATTGTTGCATGGAATTTGAATATACATTGTATTATCATAACTGGTAGAGTGTATGGTTTACATCATAGAATGTATATTTAATCTTTCATATACTGCTAGCATAGTCTATCATTACCATGCTACTCAATTTTACGTTGATGCGTAGTTTGATCAACTATTATTCTATTAAAAACAGTATTAACATTCTAGAAAAATAGAAGTATTTTTATTTTTTCAATCTCACTACATCCATGTTACACCTTTCCAAATAAGGAATACTAGCATTATACTATATAACATCATTTTTAGGCCATTCTCCCCTTCTTCGGTCCAAACTAACTTTTTTTTTTCGTTGATCCCTCTCTATTTGGGTGTCTTGTAGCAATACTTTCCAGTGATTCCTCTGCTTTTCGACTTCTTTGAATAAATTCTCAAGAAAATCTATAACTTCTTCGTATTCTCAGAGCATTTGTAGAAGATTAAATTTTGCCATGCCATGAAAATTTGATGTCTCGGATCCCAGACTCAATGTTGATAGACTGCTTGGAGGTGACACCTCATCAAGCCATTTAAAAATAAGCATACGCCATTATCCTAGAAAAAATAATAATTATATAATGATTTACTTAATTTTTTACAAAATTCATACATGACTCACCTTAGAAATTATACAATTATAAAATTTATGACCTGAATTTGAGTCCGTGTGTGACGTCATCAAGACAACGCATTTCAATAATAAAAAATTAGAGTTTTTTCTAATTAGATGTTTGAGATACTTGAGACATTGTAGAATTTTAAAATAAAAATAAAGCGGAGGAAATAAACTAATGAGGGATGGATGACTTTTTATATGAAGTAAAAAGAAGTGTTAACATTTAAGAAATACAAAATTAGTCATTTGTTACTATTGAAACAATAATTTTGCTTTTTGAACTGTTGGTGACACTTAATAGACTGTCATCAATCTTGATCTATGTCAATCCTCAATGAGATATAAAAGTCTACCATAGGGACTTGTAATTGATTGACCCTCAATAACATGTTTAAAAAAATAATTAAGTAAAAAAATATACTTATGCTTTGAGGGTCCATCCATTTATTTGGTCTACCATAGACTTACACTATAGGTCATGCATGGATTGCTTTTGGGATCATTGATAGATCTCGTAGATCTATGTATATGGTTTTAGATCCTCACTATCATATTATTTAATAATGAATAAATAAATAAAAAAAAAATGTACTGTTGAATTCTACACATATGTAGGAGTCTAATCAAGTCACGTAATCATGATAGAGCTTATACAAATTAGAGGTGGTGATTTAAGTAGCATGTGGATGGGTAGTGGTTGAACAAATAATATCCTAAGAGTAATATTTGTCAAAGAACAAGTATGTTTTGACGATGCTGACTGTATTTGATGACTATCTATCCACATACTCCTTCAATCACCACTCCCAATCAAAATAGTATGTGGATGGGTAGTGGTTGAACAATCAACATCCTGAAAACATACTTGTGCTTTGACAAACATTACTTCGAGGATGTTGATTGTTCAACCACTAACCATCCACATAATCTTTCAATAACCACCCCTAGTTTGTGTAAGCTATAACAAGATCATGTGAATTTTTTAAACTCCTTTATATGTGTAGAATCCTGCAATTTATTTATTTTTTATTTGATTATTCATTTTTAAACATCCAAGTGAGGGTTCATAACCATGTACATAGATCTATATGATCTACCATAGATCTTGAGAGCAATCCATACATTACCTACAGTGTAAGTGTATGGTATACCACATGAATCGGTGGACCCTTAAAGCACAAGTATATTTTTTACTTAATTATTTCTTTTTTAAACATGTTATTGAGCGTCCATCAATTACGTATGTCTATGATAGACTTTTATATCTCGCTGAGGATTGAAATAGGTCAAGATTGATGAATGTCAATTAAGTATCACCAATAGTTCAAGATTCTTGTTTAACCAATAGTTCAAGTGTCACCACATACTCAAAGCACAACAGTTCAACAGTGATTACGTGCCCCTTTGATCACCACCCCAAAATCATATGATTACGTGACTTTTTTAAACTTTCTTTAATCCAATTATTTTCTTTCAAACTACAAGCTACTGATGGTCCATCGACTCATATGGTTCACGATCGACCGATATGTCTGGTCATGAGTGATAGTGCCTAAGGTCGATGCTAGTGCCTAAAATATTTGTTGGTGTTACGTAGATTGATTTGCTTGTCTACAATAAACTAAATATATGATCTGAATTTATTAACAAATAATTTTTACTCTTTGTAAATTTAATCAAGGTAGTCCATAGTTTTATTCATTAATTGAGCAATAAAAATTTAAAAAGTTATGTAAAATTCCTGCATTCATACAAAACAATATCAAACACAAAGCAACAGTAACAAAAAAAGGGAGAACATAATTTACAAACAAAAATATTTATATTCATATTGTTCATTTCCATACATACATTTACCATCATCAAAACCAGCAAAAAGGCAAAAAAAAAAAAGAAGCTTTCTTCTAACAAAAATACTACCCAAGAAAGCTTCTTCTGCAATGAACAAAAGCAAAAACTTAAACATAAACTAAAATAAAAACCTGAACTAAATTTAGGGGGATGGTGGGGGAAGGGGTGATGTAGTCACTACCATCCATTTCAATTCTTTTTAGAATTTCCATACGAAATGAACAATTCATTGTAGTTCACACTTCAAGTAGATGTGGTACTGACCAAGCCCATAGAAAAGGAGTTCAAGGTCGTTCCTGAGGAGAAGGAGATCATAGCACTGCTGGGGAACTCTTTTGATCGAACGTAGGGGTATACTTCTTGGAGGCACAATTTTTTGTTTAAGAAGAAGTGGTTTTTCCACTTTTGGTTTAGGTATAAGTGACTAGTTACATAGAAATTATCATTGTATTTATAGATTCCTAAAGGTGGCATTTCATATTCCCAACCAATGACCAGTTAACGCGTGTAGGAATAGAGAAGGTTTATCTTGCATATACAAGTTGTGTTTGATATGAATAGACATGTTTCCAGCTTTTAATTAATTGAGAATAAGAAATGATGGTTCAATACATCGATTGGAGTGATATGGTGGTAAAAATACCTACATAACATTTTTTATATATAATCATTCATCATTTAACAATTCTTTAATAGACCGAGTAAAATATATATCATAGATTTATGTGGTCTACCATAGAAAAGGCATATAGTCAATTACAACTGAACATTAAATTCTACAGAAATACGGGGGTCCCCTAAAATAGTGGCTTGAGTTACAAATAAAGAAAAAAGCCTATCTAACACTTGTTGGCCATGCTACATGTGGTTCTTTCGTGCCCGACTTTCTTGCATATTGAAAACTTATTACTCCTTTTGGACTTGAATGTTTCACCAATGCCTTTAACGTGTTTGACTCTCTTCCTTCCGAGTTTAGGATTGTAGCAGGGTAGAACAATCTTTGTGTCTTGTAATTTCTGTCGCGCAATCCATTTGAACTCTAGAGGGACAACGTTAATAGCTTTAGAGTATGCATGGAGGTAAGTTTTAATTTTATAAATAGGCGAGGAGTAATCGTAATGGACTTATCATAACCTTCACCATCGCCATACTTTGATCGCGAAGCAGCCTTTGTATGTTTGTATGACAGTTCACCAAGTTATATTTCCTACAAAAACAAATCCTCTCCAAGAGATTAACCTTGGCAATAACACTTCTATTGAACACGGTTAATTGGTCAAGATCCCCGTTCCCATTAGTCACATACAAGGAATCACTCACGCTCTTGTTATCCTTTAAGATTTTTTCTACAT